>NW_028281012.1:0-117500 GCF_059751285.1 Brachycentrus maculatus
GTGCGAACATATGTTGGTACATTCATTTCACTCATTAGTACCATTGAATTAATATATACCTTTTAACAAACTGCCTTAGACTTTATTCGATATCACTAAATGCAGACAATGTTTATACACGACAAGGCCGTAGAGGCACTCACTGTGAGTTTTATTTTTATTTATTAAAAAAATATTTTTTTGTTGTTATTCGTAATTCGAGATAAACTTACGCATATAAAATAAATAAATTTCTTTAAAATTTATAAATATTTATTAAATTTATTTTAATGAAATTTACCCTACATATATAGTCTGAATAAAAAAATAGATTTAAGAAATCGGATATAAATTTATGGAAAATTTATACTTATAAATATTAAAACTTTACCCGCAATAATAGAATTCATAATGAGACGTCAGGGCACGTCCATTTTTTTTTAATTATTTTGTTTTTGGTTTTAAGAATACAATATATAAAAATATGTTTATGCTTTTTTTGAACTCCTTGGCTTTCAATAAGTCTTCCTTTCAAAGCCGTTTATTTATTTCGATGAAAAACTAATTATTTTAATACAAAAACAGTGTTTAAGTGAAAAAAAATGTTACCTGGGTTTAAAGAAAATTAAGTTGCGATTTAATAATTTCGAATATTCGGCCTTAAAACATTTTCACCAATGCACAGTAAAATATGCAAGCGTCTACTGGTTCCCTTTGCTACGTATTAACACAGTACACGCATCGCATGTGCTTAATCTGTTAGTGACGTAACGATTATCCCACTCTTTCCTTTCAACTGCCTTTTGAATTCGGAGGAGGGGGAGTGTTTCAATTTTTCGTCTGTTTAAAGCCAATTTGCCCTTCAGTGACTAAAAAAGTTCACTTTTAAAACAATGTTTTGTTTTATAACAACATTGTTTTTATATCAAAAAAGTTTTATGGTTTTGGAAAGAAAAGAGTCATTGAAAGGTAAGGAGTTAAAAAATATTTTGAAAAAAACAAATTATTTGTATTTTTTGTAAAATACAAATAAATATCCAATACACATTTTTTAAAATAATCGGGCGTCAACAGACATGTGGCCTCTCCAGTGGTCGCCCGGCGAATGAATTCTGTGTTTGCGAATATCCCCTTAAAAACCCGATACACAAAAAGGTTTTTTTCGTTGATTTGTAATTTAAATTGAAATAATTTTATAGAATAAAATAACAACTATGTGGTTTTTTCCACATTAATTTTATTTTACCAGCAACCGAATTTAGTCATCAGAAATGTCGGTTACGACGAAACCCGGTTGCTGGTCAAATAAAATGAATGTGGAATAAACAACATAGTTATTTTATTCTATAAAATACTGTTTAACAAAGAAATGTCTAATGAAATAATTTTGCGAAAATATTTTTGTCTCCGATGTATTTCCTTATCTGTCACGCCACTGATAGCCGGTTCATGACGAGACTGACTTGGGAGGGGATCGGAAAATCCGTCTCTGGGTGCAGTTGTACCCAGATTATAAGCCAGGGACGGAGAACCATTTTTAGGCCAGAGTGCCAATGGATAAATATCACGATGTGTGATTATGAAAAATCACAAGACTGTCGGTAGCATTCTTATTGAAATATGTAGACAAGGGTCACAACCCTCATCAGGAGGAATAAGACGGAGAAGAAGAAGAAGAAGGGAAATAAGGGATTTATGAAGGTTTAAACTTTAGATATTTTAATAAAACGAAAAACGTGCGTTCGCATACGTCATCAAATTTCCGTCATCGAACGTTTTATGACGTCATTTGGTTTATTGTCTATGGTTTATAGAGCTGTAATAATAGTAGTGTAGATTGTTTGTTTACCACTACACTACTATTTATGTATTACAAATATGAGGGGAGGGGGTGGGAGGGTCCACCCTACCATAGACATTAACAAATAGAGCTGCCAATAACTAAGCAATGTTACCAATATTAAAATAACTCCATCGTTTCTGTGACGTCATTCATTGCCAACTTACGAAAATAACGTTTTTCGAAGGCGAATTTTCCAAAAGAAAATGATGTATGAAAATATTAATTGTGTCGGCATGTTATAAACACAAAACGAGTCTAATACAATCCTTTATAGGTTGAGTATTTTAAATTAGATGTTCCTCCCGTCTGACAAAGAGCCATTTTTTCCAATATAAAAATAAGTCGCGTGTTATATGTCATGGAAATAAAAACGCATCAAATGTTTGTGTAACTTCAGATTTTTAAATAAACAAAGCATTGATGCATAAAAAAATTATAAATTAAGTAGGTAAGTACTTATTAATAGCAAAATAAAAGAAATAAATAAAAACAAACTTTAAAAAACAATAATCTCCTTATCGTTCATCGTTCACTTTGAGTAATACCACTTTTATAAACAGTTATTCGTGACTACCGGTTTCGGAATAATCATTCCATCATCAGGTCATTAAAATAAATTTATAACGATATGATATTTGTACAATAATAAAATTTTGAAAGAAAGAAAGAAGACAAACAAAAAATCTTTTAGATCCTTCACATCATTATTAGTGAGATTTTCTTTGTTGGATGCTAATTTTTTTGTATATCGGATTCATAGCTAGGAGCTTTTAATATAACACAAGCAGCAGTATTTTCGTCTGTTAGTCTTCTTCTTATGTATGATTTAATAAAAAAAAAATTTGGATATTCGCTTTTATTTTTACTTCTAATTGCCACGCAAAATCGTCTCGCGTGCCATAGGTTTGCCATCCCTGATAAAATATTGTTGTACTAAGAAATTATTTTTTGCTAATTTATGCCAATACCGCTAAATGCGTCACAAGTGGTGTACTGCTCGGCGGTCCAAACTCAAAACGCAGTAAGTTACTCGCGGAAATTCAGCACAGAAGCTCTAAAGCTTAACAAAAAAACAAATAAGGATCCTTACCAGGACCTTTACAGGACACTGCAGACTGAGGAAACACATGACAAAAATTGGACTTCATGACTCCCCAGTATGCAGATTTTGTATGGAGGATAACGAAACGCCAATCCACATTCTCTATATATGTGACGCACTCGCTCACAAACGAAGTCACATCCTTGGAGGACCTCTACTGGACTCTGAGAAGGTGAAGCTCCTACCACCAAAACAGGTCGTGAGATACATGACTCACGTAGGTCTCGGAAATGAGCTGTGATACAGAGGGAGGTCACAATAGACCTAACATGGTCGCAGTAACACAAGAGATGCAAGATCCCTTGACCTAAAAAAAAAGCAATATTTTTTGTAAAACTTTTTTTTTGCATTTTTAGACTAAGTAAATTTATAGTTATAAAAAACGTTTTTCAAAAAAAGTGTCTCTTACTGTGTTTTAAGTTCGGACAGCCGTGCTGTGTTCGCTATACCCCACAAGGAAAGACTTACTGAATCAGCACAATAAAAACGATATGTAACTAAAAAAATTAATAATTAAAAAAAAATCCAAGATAAAAACAACTTATTAATATATAATAATAAAAAAAATAAAACCCTTATCCGCACCCCAATGGTGCATAGGGTACTGCGTCATATAAACGCAGTGTTATCTTGATCGTTTACACATGAAGGAAAGGTGATCAGCCCTCCGCTTCAGGTACCAGTCCAGGGTAACATTGAATAAATATTACAGTGAAAAAATCACTCATATTTATTTTACCCCCCCCCCCGGGAATCGAACCCGGATCCTCCAGAACGGAAGTCCGAGCGTGCTGACCATTACACTACGGAGGCGGACATATTATATATATATTTCCGCCTATATATATATTAATATATAATTATTTATTTTTATTTGACATTTTTATTATTAATTTGTTTTCGTGAGAAATTAAAACAAATTTAACATTTAAAGAGATATAACTAATTAATCGTTTTACACATTCATGTAAGGTATAATAATAATCATATAATTTCACATCTATAGTAAAAAAATATGGTCCATAATCTTCCATTAAATTCTTTGTCGCTAATTTTATTTAGTAATTTTTGAAACAGCCCGCAAGGCCTATAATAAGAAGAAGAAGAAGAAGATTTTTTATTGAATTATATATGATAAAAGTTTTCTCAATCGTGGATTTTATTTAATATTGAAAATACAGTATAATTTAAAAAATTACCATATTCCATATAGAGAACCAACAACTAAATTTGTCCGTGAGAAATTACTCCGTCGATTTCTGAACGCCTGGTATAGTCGCTGCTTTGCGCAGAATCGGATCACCGGTTACCGGTATTTACCGGTGACCATCTATCTAAGCTAAGTCACCGGTAAAAGGTACAGGTATCAAAATATCTCTACTGCTTGCTTCAGATTGAAAAGTCACAAATGTATTAATAAAATTGGACCATTAATAAAATTTAAACAGCCTGTAAGTACACAGAGCCTTTTTTCCAAAACCAAGTATGTATAGGGTTTTCAGTATAATTAAACAATTGTTGGGTAATATATCCAAAACTAAACTAGGTTTATTGGATTGAATTCTACATTTATTTATGTATATGTTAATACGTGACGCGTTTCGTCTTATTAAGTATTAAAACATTTTTAACACTCAGTGTTGATAATGTTTTAATAAGACGAAACGCGTCATGTATTAACATATACATAATTAAATGTAGAATTCAATCCGATAAACCTTGTTTAATTTTGTTTATACTACCCAACAATTTAATATGGAATTCTACCAACTGTGTGCAGTTACAATAAATAAATTAAACAATTGCCAAGTGTAAAGGTCATTTGGCGTAGGCTGTTGGAAACCCCAGAAAAGGAAACATTTTATCAAATATAGTTCTGACCTTATCCGTAAAGCGTAAGGCAGCAAAAGATGAATTAGATGTATAGGTACGTATTATTTTTGAGCGAAAAATTATAGCACTATAAATTATATCTAGTATCTATATTTCTTATTCTTTTTATAACAATCGAAAGCTATGTTTATCTTGGTCACAAAATCACCATCGGCAGAGACAACCAGACCAGCAAGGTGGATAGAAGAATAAATCTCTCTTGGGTAGCTTTTGGAAAGCTTAATTCCACATTCCGAAGCCCCATTCCCAACTCACTCAAGACAAGAGTGTTTAACCAATGCGTTCTACCCGTCCTAACCTATGGCGCGGAAACAATGTCTCTGACCAAGCAATCCTCCCATAAGTTGCAAGTTGCACAGAGGAGCATGGAGCGAATTATGCTTCGAATACCATTAAGAGACAAAAAAAGGAACGATTGGATCCGACGCCAGACACAGGTCTGTGACGTGGTAGAGCGAATCGCTTGGCTGAAGTGGAAATGGGCCGGTCACATAGCCAGAATGACCGACGACAGATGGACGAAACGCGTTCTGGTGTGGAGATCGAGGAACCAGAGGCCTCAAGGACGTCCACCGATGAGATGGGTGGGCGACATCAGGAAGTTTGCTGGAAGACAGTGGATGGGGACGGCGCAGGATCGGGAGGAGTGGAGGCGGAAGGGGAGGCCTTTGTCCAGCAGTGGACTTCAACGGGCTGATATGATATGATGACGATTTATAATAATAAGGACTATAGATATAGAAATCTCATTGAATGAAAAAACAAATCTTCAAAGATTATGATTCTACGATTCAATGATGAGATAATTATGAGTTATGGAGGCAGTTTTTAACAGTTTAAAAATCGCCTTACAAAGAGGAGAGCTACTAAGAGATGATTAGCTATTAGTTAAAAATATGAAAATTTTGTAGTGGACGTGGAAAGAATAGAATACTTCTTCAAATTTCAAATCCTCTTCCTCACCCGATGGTGCATAGGGCACTACATCTAACGCGCAGTGTTATCTTGATCATTCACACATGAAGGAAATGTGATCAGCCGTCCGCTTCAGGTACCAGTCCAGGGTATGTATTAAATAAATATTAGAGAGAAAAATCGCTTTTATTTATTTGCGCCGCCTTGGGAATCGAACCCGCGACCTCCAGTACGGTAGCCGAGCATGCTGACCATTACACTACGAAGGCGGAAAGCTAAAAACAAAATATTAATAAAATACAAGGTGAGATGCAAGATAAAATCCAAACAAATATATACAAAACGAAATTTACACACACACACACACACACGCGCACGCGCGCACGTGCGAGCGCGCGCTCGCAGAACATTTTGTAGTTGACTGAATGTCATTAAAAATTGCTCTGTCGATTTCTGTGCGCCCGATATGAAATCCACAGAGGAAACCTTCTAAACGGTTCAAATATTCCATAGACCGAGAGAACCAACAAAACATGTCCATGAAATTACTCCGACGATTTCTGTGCGCCTGGTATAAAATCCAGAGAGAAAATCTTCTTAACGCCTCGAACATTCCATAGGCTAGAAGAATATACAAAATATGTCCATGGAATTACTCCATCGATTTCTGTGCGCCTGGTATAATTCACAATTCAAAACACTTCTTAAAACGGGATATCTCGTCTGTGATGTGAAAAAAGTATGCACTTTTTATTAAATTGATTGCCGCAGATGATTTTAATTGCGGTTTTGTATTAAATTACACATTATACTATGGGTACTTATATAAAATGGTTTGGACATGTAGAACGTAAAATAGGTTTGGACAAGTAGAACGAATAAGTGAGGAAAGAACGGTAAAACAAATTTATGAGGCGAATGTAAGTGGAAAAAAGAGCAGAGGAAGACCGAGAAAAACATTGCACGATCTGGTATGCCAAATACTTGAAAGTGGTCAGGTTAGGAGTCGTAACAATCGGGGGTATGTATGAGGAGATGCATGAACGTGGAAGAGGCGAAGAATGTTTGCAAGGACAGAGTGGTGTGGCGCTCTATTCTCTCTGCCTACCCCTGCGGGGAAGCGGCGTGATGGTTAGTTAGTTTTATATAATCATTTATTAACGCCAATAATATTGTTACTTCATCTAACATAACTACGAACATAGTTTTCAAAAATTAACCTCATAATAACAATAAATTAAAATCTGTGTTCATTGTGTAAAAAGATTCAAGAAGCACTAAGTGTGTAATAATTGCCTGATATTTACTAAAATCATGTATTATGTGCCGCCGATAAGTATTGATTTGAAAAAAAAAACGAAATCTTTATCTAAATCCATATATGAAACTTTGTAGGTACTTCATCTTGTTGTGCTATTGTGCAAGATATGTGGCATTTTATTTAATCTTGTTGTGCGATTATGCAAAATAAAGGCGTTTTATTTAATCCTGTTGTAGGATTGTGCAAGATATAAGGCGTTTTATTTAATCTTGGTGTGCGATTGTGCAAGATATAAGGCATTTTATTTAATCTTGTTGTGCGATTGTGCTAGATATAAGACGTTTATTTAATCTTGTTATGCGATTGTGCAAGATATAAGGCGTTTTATTTAATGTCGTTGTGCGACTCCCTCTTTTGGATGATCCTCCAGTAATTAAATGAAATAAAAGTTTTCTCTAAGAGGAAACAAAAAGCCGTAAGTGTTTAAAAATAACAGTCATGCACTATTGTATCTACGTACATCTTCATACTCATGTAATTGATCGCTCCTATAGGTATAATCAAATGCATAGAAAATACATTTATATTATAACATGTAAATCAGTCGCAATAATTTTTCAATAATTTATTCATTAAAATTACAAATATAAATAGTTACGTATGAATGTACAATATGGCTTTATACATGGAAAAATCAAATTATAAATTAAAATCCTAATCCGTCATGGTGAAAAATGCGTACGTACTTATAGGAGATGCAAAGATGACAAGATGAATATCATCTGTGATTCGAGGTCGTCTTGTCGTTTGTAGATTTAGTAGTTGTATCCAGTTTGCGCGTTGAAGGCTTGCTGGCCGTGATTCGAGCCGGAGTGCTCCTCCCTGCGGTTGAGCTCGAGGGACCTGAGGATGGCTTCGGGGATGGGCGGCGGCGTGGGCAGGTGGTCGCCCTGGGCGTGGAAGCCGTTCTCGTCGGCCGTGTACGTGACGGTGAGCAGTTTGCCGTCCGGGCCGGGGTAGGAGTAGGAGCCCTGCACCGCCTGCGCCTCGTGCTCGCTTCCGGCATCCTTCAGGTAGCCAGCTTCCTGCGCCACGATACCGTTCCCGGTCTCGTACCTGAAATTATGCTCACGTCTCATTACATAATTTCATTACAATTAAACACTTGAATATACCACTTTAATTAGTTTTATTTTTATTTACGACTAGTTTCGAAAGCGACAGATGCTTTCATCTTTTGGTACAAATTAAAACTAACGAACAAAAATATATTTAGATGTATATATAGGTTAATAAATATAGGGAGGAGGGTTAAGGAACGAGATTTATTGTAAAAGGAAACATTGATAATAATGGTGACGTATTTTGAAATAGTATATTATTAATTATTGTTTTATCTGAATTTAAATTTTTATGTATTTCTAAATTTTCTGAATTATTCGTGACTTGACCTTTATTTGTAACAGAGTGTAATAATTTAAGTGTATGAGAGTCAAATGAGTGGTTATTTTCCATGATATGATTTGCAAATTCCGAAAAATAATTACTTGTTAGTCCACGGCGATGTTATCTTATTCTAATTCTCAGACTTCTTGCAGTTTGGCCAGTATATTTTTTATCGCAGTCACCGCAAGAAATTTCATAAATACCGCTTCTATCTAAGTAATATGTTTACTTTTAATTTTGAGTTTCCAAGGATTTGACCCAAGTTGTTACTCGTATAATACGCAGGTTGGATATTAGAAGGTTATAGTTTAGAATCCTGTTTAGTTATTAATCCAGTATAGAGGATTTTGTACCAACATTTAGTTTTTGATTCTTTGTTGCATGCTGAGTATAAGCATTTCTTAGTCAAATTATTTTTTATTTTCTTTTTTAACATTTTACTTATTAACGTTTTATCATATCCGTTATTTATGGCTATTTGTTTATTAACATTCAATTCACGATTATAATTAAAAGTGTTAAGGGGGGTGTTAATCAATCTGTTTAACAACGAATGGAAACTAGCAATTTTTTGTGAAAAAGGATGCATGGAATCAGCTGGGAGGACTGTATCTGTATGTGTAGGTTTACGGCATATACTAAATTCTAATTTATGACATCCGCATGAAGACCAGATTAATTAAGATTATTTGCTGTATCTATTGAAATTAACCAAATTAAACGAAGGACGAATTGCCTCAGATATTATAACATTGTATAATTTTTGATGGCCCTGAATTGCTAAAACTGATATCATTCTATGTACCGCCACGGCCTAGTAGAACATCTACTTTATTTTATTGTCCAAATACTTGGACGGTAGCTCTTTTTAATACTCCTATACTAAGAATCCAAAATACTAGTACTTAACGAATATGCCACCATCAGTGAATATGTGCATTTTTTCTGTATTTTTCATTTAATCCTTAATTATCTAATATAAAAATGTTTTGAGTAAAACTCTAATAATTTTATTGAATTCAGAAGGGTAAACCCAGGTGAAAATAGCTTAAAGGTCCAAACAACAATTAAAATCTTTTAAAAATCTGGTTCTTATATAAACCGCCCAAAACTGGCAGAAAAAGGATCACCTCAAGTCGCAAACAGTGAATTTCAGTTAAAGAATCATAAAAAAATCGTCTTAGTACGTCTTTAAAGCTATTTACTGAACTGGAAAGAGATCGTCTTCAAAAATCTAAATTATAAGCAAAGCAATAATTCGAAAAAATTGCAAGAATTCCAAGAGTCGCAAAGACATAAACCAAATCATTAGAGGGTGCCTAATACCTAATACATATGGACAGGACTGTATATTTATAAAAACTAGGTTTCTTCAATAAAGATTTGCAGCTTTTCAACAAACATAAGCTTGTACGAGTGCATCTTCCTAATTTACTGTACCTACTTTACCCCCATTCATAATTCAGACCTTAGTAGTTATGTACCTATCCCTGAGCTCTTTGACTTATGTCAACTGTATTCCACAAATCGCTCACTCCTTTCGAGAACGTCATAAAACAAAAGGAGAACGTTTTTAAAGTTTGAAAATATAACACAATGAATTAAAAATAAATATCAAGCCACTTATTGAACTTTTTACTGTGCAACAGATCTTTTTAGGTAAAACCTGAAGGTTTTTTCTCCATTTGAAAAATATTTAGTATTTAAAAAAAAAATATTAAACAAAACCTTGTAAATATTAAGTTAAATATATGCCTCTTTTGTTGGGATATAGTACATTTTCTGGGCATTCCGAAAACATGTACAACTGAAAATTGACAATTTTTATTTATGACGTTCTTGAAAGGAGTGAGCGAAATGTGTAATACTCCTTGTTCTAACAATCTAGAGCCCAATATTGGTCACTTCACCTTCATGTATGTTGCTTGGTTGTAAAGTTACGCAATACTTTGGTAATCTGGTGTGGTGGTCATAGGGTGCGGATAGGTTGTTGGGAAGAATCACGGTTGGCTCACGACATTATCATCATACCTGCCGAGTAAATATTATAGAACTGGTGCTTCTAGCCCACAAACAATTTTGACGAGAAATCCCTAGACTAATCCTCTCGGCATCGGAAAAGCACAGCCGCCACCATTTATAACGAACATAAATTTACATTATGTTATATTTAGCGTTTACACAACATCGCATATGTACATAAATAATTTGCAAATCAATAACGTGCTTAATGTAATCAAATTAACCAAATGGTTTGTTGCTATGTTAAAACTTATTAGTGAAATTTAGTGTGGACGCATTATTACATATTTGTCTATTTTAAAAAAAATGAACTATTCTTTCAGCATTCACTTTGTATTTGTACTAAGACATTATTATATTATTTTTTCACATCTCATCAAAGATGAAGAAGAATATGGAAGTCTGGGCATTTACGGGGCTGACGACCGTCATAGGCTGGTTTAAGTGATCACTTTACACACGTGTAACATTCACCAATTCTACCCATTATTGAAAACCACACTACTCAAATTCTTGGAAGTTCTATATATATGAACCAATTTAGAAACCTTGTTCTTGAATCACTAGAACTTCACTAGAGACATCTATTGGTGAGATGTAAAGAAGCTTTTTACTAAGCAGAAACTCTTATATTAGTATGTGAGGTCCGAATCCAGATTTTGTGAACAAGTATTTGGACACACTCAAAATGTTGTAAGATATTATTAAATTAAATATTAAAAAGTTTTTTTTTTACTACAATAGTTTTATATTAAACTGTTGCGATTAGTTTTGGAAGCTTCAGTTGCTTCCATCTATGGGTCTAAATATAAACTGTTTACATTCAACTGGTCGTGACAAAATATAATACTCTAGTATGAAAAAACAAGTATTTATTTAGTATTTTAAATATTATAACAATAAATAGTATTGTTAATTAATTTGAATATTTTAAATTTATATCCACCATCTTAACTTTCCAAGTAATGAATCGGGTTCACTTAAGAAACAATAAAAGAATAATAAGTAATAGAAATAATATTTTAAAAAAACTCCGACTTGAATTACTATAACTGCTTGATAAACCAAGCGAGGGTTGGTTTTTTAGTTATAATGTTATAGAAAAACATTATTTTTGTTGTGTTTAATATCTACCTCCGTCTATGTAGTTCAGTATCTACCGTCAATCATTTTAATACACGTAATAATGTCTAACAAATCTTATTTTGTGATCGAACGGTTCAATTTATGTTGAAATTTTCTTATGATTTAACTGTTTTACGTAATGTTCATTCTGGTGCCAGTTGTAATGTTCTGATGATTAATAATATAATAATAATAATAAAACCATCATCCGCACCCCAATGGTGCATAGGGCACTGCGTCAAATAAACGCAGTGTTCTCTTGATCGTTTACACATGAAGGAAGGTGATCAGCCCTCCGCTTCAGGTACCAGTCCAGGGTAATATTGAACAAATTTTACAGTGAAAAAATCACTTAATAATATAAAGAACTGATTAATATAAAAAAAAAAAATTAAAAATTAAATTCAGCACATTCTCAAATCGCCAAATATGTTATATAATATGTATTTATATATATATATATATATATATATATATATATATATATATATATATATATATATATATATATATATATATATATATATATATATATATATATATATATATATATATATATATATATATATATATATATATATATATATATATATATATATATATATATATATATATATATATATATATATATATATATATATATATATATATATATATATATATATATATATATATATATATATATATATATATATATATATATATATATATATATATATATATATATATATATATATATATATATATGAAGAACAAACACTTAAATGTAATTTTTCCTGTAAATAAGATATTTATGTTCATGTTCATAAATTAGGTACTACGATTAATCAAAGAAAGGAAGCAGCTACTCGCGATAATGGATCGGCTAAGACAAGAGGGTTTCCTGCACAAAATAATAGAGGAATCGATCGAGGGATTAAACGCCAGTAAACGCCCACGCACACGCTTACGCCCACGCCGCGAATACGTAAGCGACTTATACGAAGACATGGCTGCTCGACATATGAGGAGCTGAAGAGGGCTTCCGAAAATAGACGAAAATGGCGAAGGAGATGACATCTGTTGCTGCAGACCAATCCGCAGGATTGAGACCAGAGAGAATGAATGTAAGCGATATTTAAATGTATAAACAAAAAATAATTATTACGTTTCGAGTAAAAAGTCTATTATTCTTAAATAATTGGGTAAGTCAAAGAACATTTACATTGCGAATGTGGACATGATATAGTTCTAATACTAATTCTAAAATTGCAGTCATATTTTTCTAAAATGATAAAGCTAATCGCATGTATACTATGATTTTTTAAAAATATAATTAAATATTTTTTCTTATTTTTTTGGTAAATAAAAATGAGACTTGATACTGGCAAAAGCAACCTTTCACTAGGTAAACACGCAAACAAATTATTTTTAACATCTCATTAAAGATGGAGAGGAATATGGAGGTCTGGGCATTTACAGGGATTACAACCGTCATAGGCTGGTTCAAGTGATCACTTTACACACATGTAACATTCACCAATTCTACCCATGATTGAAAACCACACTACTCAAATTCTTGAAACTTCTAGATATATTGATCAAACTCGAAACACAGTTTTCTAAAGTTCACTAGAGACATCTATGGTGGGATGAGGAAAGCTTTGATTAAGCAGAAACTCTTTCATTTGCATGTGAGGTCCGAATCCTGGTTTTTATTCACACATTTGAGAGACGCTTGAAAACATAATTTTCTATTTTTATTTAAGCTTGTAATTTGAATTAAATGATAATGCGAAATATAAAATAAAACATACGCAAAGTTGTAGCTGCCATCTCCGTTATTATTGTTCTCTAGCCTGAGGATGGGGACGTCATTTTCCGGGTTCCTGTGGAAGTTCTGCGCTTGGTAGCTCTGCTGGCCGAGCCCGGAGCCCGAGCCGGCGCCCCCTTGGTACGCCGAGCCGGGGGGCAGGTACTGGCTGTCCAGACGCCCGCAAGAAGCCAGACCGAACAAGACGGTGATCAGAGCCTGTAACATTTAATAAAACACCCTTATAAAATATCTAGCCTTTTCATTGAAAATATTTTTTTTCTTTATTTTATAGATTTGGTATTTCATTTGTAGAACTATATTTTAACTTATGTTTTAAATGTTAAATCAAGCACTTCTTTTGAGTCTATGAAGTCGTATTTTTTTCCTAAAAATAAAACACATAAAAATCAATTTTGTGACAATTGTTTCGACTAGGCATTTTCAAATTAATGAAAATGCCGATTTAAAATGTCACAACTAGGCGAAACAATTGTCACAAAATTGATTTTTATGTGTTTTTTTAAACAATAAAATACAACTTAGTATTTTAAAAAAATCAGTGTTTGATTTAACATTTAATACTTTTTTTTTCATTAAGAAGAAAATATGCGATAATGTATACACAAAAAATAAATTCTTACGATTTTCATTCTGATTTATTTATTTTTTCTTTTTGAAGACGTACCACTGGTCGTTATGAGCAACGAATAGAGTATGATTAAACTATGGAAGATGCGATACTTATATATTTATGTATCAAGCCCCTTCCAATGATCTAATAAATATACTTTCCCAATGAGAATTCTTATAAGAAAGAGATGACTTACATTGGATGATCTGCTGCGAATATCTTTCTCAATGCTTAAAAAGATTAATGAAGGTGATCGATAGTGAAACAACCAACTTACTTTTACATGACTTTATAAAAATGATCGTCCTAAGCCTCAAGGTCGAGGAACTTGGATTTCAATCAGAAGTATTAATAATTACAAATTATTTGCAATAAACATTCATCATGTTATGAATCTAAAAACAAAATCATTTAGATAATTATCCTAAATTCACTTACTAATACTAAATAATAAAAAAATATTTTATTTATTGTTTCGGCATTTACTTTGTGGTAAGACATGATGAAATTTTAAATGAGAACTATTGTTTTTTACCACTTGAGTTACATTTATTTTATTTTAACGATTAGTTTTGGAAGCATCTGTATCTCCAAAACCAGTCGTTAATATAAAATAAATTTAACTCAAGTAGTAAAAAACAAATTTTCTCATTAAAAAATTTCATGAAATATTCAAATTAATATTTGTTGACATATAATTAATATATGGAGGTGTACATTTTTGAACGCTTAAAATATTCATTTTTTAATGCGTAACGCGGGTAAAGCATTTATTTATTATTACACGAACATGTCTTTAAGAGATACATGATTTCAATGAGTTTGGTATCGAATAAAATTTTTCGGAATATACCTTTGAATACTTAAGAATGTTTTTTTTATGAGCTCCGTGAATTACGTAAGGGAGTGTAAGGGAGGGGTAAGTGGGAACGGTATGTTATAAAATAAATATACTTTGAATAGTGTTCATCGAAGAGTAAAGATTAATCGGATATTTTACTTGGTAAATATAATAAGTCCTTTGCATTTAAAATATTAAAATCAAACTCTGATTTTTAGCGTCTACTTTGGTGTATTTTTATTTTGAAAAAAAAAAAAAGTGAGAATTCTTTCGCCCTTTTAGGGCATTATCAAACAGCAAAGACAGTAGTTCTACAAAAGATATAAATAATATATCCGATTTCATTAATTTAAGTTATATTACAAGAATAAATTTTGTCCGCCTCCCCAGTGATATGGTTAGCGTGTTTAGCTACCGTGCTGGAGGTCCGGGTTCGATTCCGGGGAGGGGTTTGGAAATAAATGTAAGTGATTTCAAATTATAATATTTTTTTAATATAACCCTGGACTGGTCCCTGAAGCGAAAGAGTGATCACCTTGCCTTCATGTAAGTAACGATCAAGATCACACGGCATAAATACGATACAGCGCCCTATGCACCATTGGGTATGGATAGGGGTCATAAAGAAAAAACTAAAATGTGTGTTCTTACGCATTGTTGCAAATTATTAAAATGTAAGGAAGGTTTATGGTTTAAAAATTACCGTTTTTTTTAAGAAAAGAGAAATATTTGTTGTATTATTATTTACAAAACACTTCAATTTCACACTATTTCTATGAGCCTAAGCAACTCATTATTAGAAATAGGTATTAAATTTCTTTTAGTTTTCAGATATGTCGGGTTGTGATCCCGTGGGTAGTGTTACAGACCCTTGAGTCAAGTTTCTCGGTTCGAACCCACTCTACCACAATTTGATACCTATTTCCATGGCTTTTTTTTCATTTAACGCGATGGAACGGCGTTCCGGCACCTTTTACAAGGATAATTTTTTTTTAAATATACGTGCAAAAAGGTACAGGAAAATGACAAAATATGGCATTGTCATAAATATTCATAGGATATTTGAATATGTGTTTTTAATTTATACATTTGGCGATTAATTTGAAAAACTCTATTTAATATATAAAATGTTGAAATCAAACACTGACTTTTTTTACCAAGTTTTATTTTATATGTGACGATTGTTTCGCTTAGTTATGGCATTCATTTGAAAATGCCACAATCAGGCAAAAGAATTATCACAAAATTTATTTTTATGTGTTTTCTCAACACCAAAATACAACTTAGTAGACTTTAAAAATCAGTGTTGGATATCAAAATTTTATACATAAATATATTTTTTTAGTAAAAAACTTGTCATGAAGTAAGTTCCGGGATGTTTTTGTTATAAAAAAAGACTTACCTATTTCTAATAATGAGCCGCTTAGGCTCACAGAAATAGTATGAAATCGAAATATTTTTGTAAATAATAAAAACAAAAATGTTTCTCTTAAAAAAAGGAAATCTAAAAACATAAATTCTCGAAAGCTCTAAGTAAAAACAGTGGGAGGACTGTACAGGCGGACCTCAACTTTCACACACGATTGGTTCCTGAAAATGTGTGCAAAAGAGAGGGATGAGAGGGATGTAAAAAAAACTCCAAAAATTGTACTTTAAAACATGTTTTTATCAAAAAATTACTAAAAATATACATTTTGAATAAAAATTATATTTTCCTATTTTTTTTTTCGAGTATTTTACTATTTTTTTATTTTCTTCATAGAAAGTCCTGTAATATGAAGTACTATTATAAATCGCCCTACGCATTTGAGATATGTGTTCTCCATTCGGATCCATAATATTTCAAAAGTCGTTCATACTTTTTATTGTTAAGGTTTTGATGATTTCTTCAGGTTCTTCTTCCTTACTTTCAATTTTTATATCATTTTCACTATCTTGTCAGTCCACTAGAAATTCATTTGTCAAGGGTTCAGAATGAAATGCTATCATCTCAATAATATCTTTACTGTTAACATACGGGTTTACTGCGTTCATTAGGTGAAATATTTGAAGTGTGATCAGAATTTATAAAATATATCATTTGTGGGCATAGTTAAGAAAGGTGTGTTGAGATGGTTTGGACATGTAGAACGAATGAATGAGGAAAGAACGGTAAAACAAATTTATGAGGCGAACGTAATTGGAAAAAGGAGCAGAAGAAGGCCGAGAAAACAAAAAATTGTGTGAAAAATAACTCCTATAATTATTGATAATACAGATTTATTGATAATAAGTGTTTGAATACACTTAAAATGTTGTAAAATTAACTGATCATATGATTTCCTTGTTTTCCTTAAATGCTATCACATAATAATTTGGATTTCGTATTTTTTTTAATGAAATTAAAGATTTATAGAATAAATAACAAAATGTCGATAAAAGTTAAATATCGATATAATTAATAAAATATCGATAAAATTAAAAAAGGTGTGTTGAGATGGTTTGGACATGTAGAACGAATGAACGAGGAAAGAACGGTAAAACAAATTTATGAGGCGAACGTAATTGGAAAAAGGAGCAGAAGAAGGCCGAGAAAAACATGGCACGATCAGGTATGCCAATTATTTGAAAGTGGTCAGGTTAGGAGTCGTAATAATCGGCGGGTGTGTATGAGAGGAGATGCATGAACGTGGAAGAGGCGAAGGATGTTTGCAAAGACAGAGTGGTGTGGCGTTCTATTCTCTCTGCCTACCCCTGGAAGCGGCGTGATGGTTAGTTAGTTAGTTAGTTAGTGGGCATAGTTGTTTCCATGGACCTTTCATCGTTGACTCTTTTATTTCAACCCAAATATGTTATATTATTTTTTGACATCTCATCAAAGATGAAGAAGAATATGGAAGTTTGGGCATTTGGAAACTTCCATATTCTTCTTCATCTTTGATGAGATGTCAAAAAATAATATGAAAATAACTCCTGTAATTGGAGATAATCCAGATTTTGTGAACAAGTATTTGGACACACTCAAAATGTTGCAAATATGTTATAATTCAGTATGTACGTAACACTTTTCACAGTACGGACCTGGTTCAAATGCGTTTCATTGTGTGAAAGGGAAACAACTGTATGGAAATAAAACATTTTTGCATTTTTTTTTAAATTTGTGAAACAGCGAATTATGCGGAAGTCGAATGTGCGAAAGATGAGGTCCGCCTGTATATGAGAATGGTGGATCAATACACGAGGGGGAGTGTGTTGGAGAAAGATGGGCTGGTAAAGAAACAGACAAAGAGCGGCATCAATAAATAATTAAGTGTATGTTATTTTTTTAAATGAATTTCTTTTGCATTTCCCAATATGCTATTATTACAAAAATAAATCCAAAAAAATATCCCACAAAGGTAAAGCCTGTATGCGGGTATACATTTTATTTTGGGTTATAATTAAGGGCACTGGAAAGAAAACAATATAAATCAAAAATATAAATAGATTAAAAGTGCTAATATAAACAAAAAATATTTGATTTTAACAAAAAACACAAAATCAAAAAGATGAAAATGAAAAAAGTTGACCCATAAGTATGTACCTACTACATGAGTTATAAGTTAAAAAGAAGAAGCTACTTTGATCTATTTTTTTTTAAATAAATAATTGAGGCAAAATTTTGAATCGAAATATAATAATAAAACCCTTGTCCGCACCCCAATGGTGCATAGGGCACTGCTTCATATAAACGCAGTGTTATCTCGATCGTTTACACATGAAGGAAAGGTGATCAGCCCTCCGCTTCAGGTACCAGTCCAGGGTAATATTGAATAAATAGTATAGTGAAAAAATCACTTATATTTATCTGACCCCCCCTGGGAATCGAACCCTGGACCTCCAGAACGGTAGTCGAGCGTGCTGACCATTACACTACGGAGGCGGACAATTATAATAATTAATTTCTATCATATATGTAGTCTTTTTGGAATGAATTAAACAGTTTAGGAACTATGAAAAATGAGTGTCTGCTCGAGTCTGGATTTGAAAAAAGGGATTTCTGGTATACTATTCATTCTTTGGCTAGATCTATTAATATTATATTAAGGGGAAATAATTGTTGGTGCACGGTCGGTGTTGATATCTCAACATTGATGAAGACGCATATCAATGTTTGGGTATTATCGACTCAGGCTGGTTTAAATGATTAAGTAATCCTATATACAGTAATTATGCACGTGTAACTTTCACCATTCTACCGATGACTGCCAACCTCACTACTCAAATTCGGGAGTTGTATTTATCCTTTAATTGACGTCATTCGCATGCTCGCATGTAAGGACAATTACAACTGCATCTCAATCACTTGGCACCATATTAAGTTGAATTAAGTTTATTTATTAGGAACCTCCATATAATGTATGTAAGATTCTTCCAGAATTATTTTACATATCGCTCACTCCTTTCAAAAATGTCATAAATCAAAAATCATCAATTGTCACTTGTGCATGTTTTCGGAATGCCCAGAAAATTGATTATATCCCAGCAAAAGTGGCATATTTTCAACTTAATATTTACCCGCTACAGGGCAGAAAGTGTTGTTTTTGCATTTTGAAGAAAAGGTATTGTTTAATTATTTTTTTAAAATATACTAAATATTTTTCAAATACAGAAAAAACCTTCAGGTTTTACCTTAAAAGATCTGTTGCACAGTAAAAAGTTAAAAAAATTACTTGATATTTATTTTTAATACATTGTATTATATTTTTAAACTTTAAAAACGTTCTCCTGAAAAATCAAGTTTTTAGATTTATGACGTTCTTGAAAGGACTGAGCGATATGTACAAGGAAACGCTTTCATAAACATGATTTATTTTTATTAAACATGAATTTTGACAAGTTATTATATTTTATTCACAATATTTTGAGTGTGTCCAAATATTTCTTCACAAATCTAGGTTTATCCACTTAGGAGTTATTTATATTGATCTCAACATAGGTAAAAAAATAATGTGGAAGTCTTGATCACTTATGCCAGCTAATTAGGTACCGTAATCGTAAACCTTGTAAATAGCCAGACATCCATAGTCTTCTTCATCTATGTTGAGATTTCACAAAAACACATTTTGTTTAACCGGACAGGTCACATGTCTGTTCACGCCCGATTTTTGTAAAGAATGCATAATGGTATTTTTTTGTTTTTTTTTTAAGAATATACAAATACGAGTATATGTCGAAGAAATATTTTTGTATATTTTTTAACCTTTCAATAACTTTTTTCTTTTAAAAACCATGTAATTATTTTAAAGAATAATCAATTTTTTCCTTTCAAAAATGGCGTTTTAAGAAAAATAATCGATTACGTAAAATGATACATGTTTTTAGAGAAAATTACTGAATAAAAAAAAACGAAAACTGGGCTTTAAGGACAAAATTACCGTGCAAAGACAAGATCCACGGAGTTTCTTTTTTACTTGTTAGTACTCATATCTTGAATCACAATATTTGCGTTTAAAGTGAAATTTAATCATTTTATCCTTGGTAAGAGAATTAATCATCAATTATTTATTTTTATAATAAATAGTGATAAAAAGATTTTAAAAAATAACAAAACTAATACAGGGGAAAATTTTAAATTATTATTTTGTTTATTAACAAGTACAATAAAAAGACACATAAAAACACGAGGTAAGAAGCATGTTTAAAAGAAACAAATGAGAAAATATAACTTATCACCAACACAAATATATATATATATATATATATATATATATATATATATATATATATATATATATATATATATATATATATATATATATATATATATATATATATATATATATATATAAATATATAAATATATAAAAGGATTTTTTAAGTTCATCTATTTTGGATCCCTGATTGGTTTCTATAATAACTTTGGCAAAATGTATTGAAATAAAGATTATATGAATTACCTTTGAGATTCATTTATCGATTTCATCCGTCTTTCTCTATTCGTGTCATATATTCTTCAGAGTTCAAGTTAAGTACTCAATTTTGCATGCCTTCTTGTGTATAGTTAGGTAAATATATTAAAATATAAATTTTCATAGATATAGACTAATATACAAAATGATATGTATATCAGTCTTTATTTATGAAATAATAACATATTTGTATATACTTGTAATATTAAGCAGTTCAAAATAAGAGAAATTAGTATTTTTAGGATTTTTCACGGAGTGTGGAAGTTTTTGGTAAGGGAATGTAATTGAGTATTTTAATGTTTTAGAATTTAATAAACACTGATGATGACAAGGTTTTTGTCGAAACCGATAGGTTAAAAAGTGTACTACTAATAAAAAAGTGGTTAAAACAAAGTAGTATAATTTTATAAAGTTTGTAAAATGTGCCACAAAGTATCTGCGAAAAACAGTCAAGAAAAGAAAAATTAGTGTTTGGTTGCATGATTTTATGATATTTTTCATTCTGCAGCAAAACAGAATTTGTTTCCCTATTGTGCGCAATACTGCTTCTGGGTATTGAAATATTATAAAACAATGGCCAAATGAACTATTTGAATAAAAACCCGTTCTTGTGATCATTGTCCAGAGATTACTAGAATCTCTGTACGTAATATCTCGGAATAGATTGCACTGGTAATGATGAAAGTAGGTTTATCAGAATTAGTATACGCGAATCATTTTCCCGCCGCTCTTACGTCACTATAATCACGGCTACTGAGGACGCATTGCATGTATCACTTATTAGGAGTATGCGAAATGTATTTTATCACTGTGTAATAGTAATTGCACAACCAACCTCTAAAAATTGAACTAGTGTTGCAAGATAAGATAAAAAATATTTTCCGTGGCTTTGTATGCTTGTATTTGTTTAGTTACATACCGTCGCTTAGCGCCAACAAGGCGAGTCTCTTTTCGTTGCTAAATGTGCCAAAAATTTCAATGGATGCATGTTCATTTACAGGGCTAAGTTGTTACCTTCTGCGCCGAGCCTGCTTAGTTTCAACATTGGCTGTAATTGCATTCTGTAAATCAATTTATATTTTAGTAATAAGACTTATCATTAATTCCTTGGACAATTAAGTTGTTTTTACAACATTTTGAGTGTGTCCAAATTATAATCCAGGATTTAATTAAATTTCATGTGTGTGATTATAAACCAGGATTCGGACCTCACATACTTATGAAAGAGTTTCTGCTCAGTAAAATGCTTCTTTTCATCTCGCCAATAGATGTTTCTAGCGAAGTTCTAGAGTGATTCAAGAACAATGTTTCAAAAAATTGGTTTATATATATATAACTTCCAAGAATTGGAGTAGTGTGGTTTTCAATAATGGGTAGAATTGGTGAATGTTACACGTGTGTAAAGTGATCACTTAAACCAGCCAATGACGGTCGTCAGCCTCGTAAATGCCCAGACTTCCATATTTTTCTTCATCTTTGATGAGATGTCAAAAAATAATACGAATTATAAATTATTATTATTTGTATATTACACTAAAACATTGCTTAACTAAATGGAAAACTTCCAATGATAAATGGAATAAATAAATGGATTAAATCGTATCATAATTTATTTGGTAGAATCGGTGAATTTTACACGTGTGTAAAGTGATCACTTAAACCAGCCAATGACGGTCTTCAGCCCCGTAAATGCCCAGACATCCATATTCTTCTTCATCTTTGATGAGATGTCAAAAAGTAATAGGAAAGTTGTTTTTGTTGTAAATAAAGTTTTTCATATTTTTAAGTATATTTTTATGGAATTATACACAAAATCAGCGGCGTTTAAGTAATATAATTGTCTAAATTTGACTAATTTTCTCATACCATAGACATGACTTATTGAACGATAAGTTTTGTTTTTGATCTATTACTATATCACGCGAACTAATTTTATTTTATGGTGATGCTCTAAATA
The DNA here is from genome assembly GCF_059751285.1 of Brachycentrus maculatus. Classification (NCBI taxonomy): domain Eukaryota; kingdom Metazoa; phylum Arthropoda; class Insecta; order Trichoptera; family Brachycentridae; genus Brachycentrus; species Brachycentrus maculatus. Next base: position 22,741 of record NW_028281012.1, read on the forward strand.
TGCTTCAAATAATCTTTAATTTGTTTATGCGGAATAAGAATTTGATTTCATCTCTATTGTTGAGATGTCGAAATTAAGAAATGTGGAAAGATGTCTCACACTTTTAACCGTAACAGTAAAGTTTAAAAACGAAAGGTCACGAAACGAGCGGCGGTCGATGAAGAAATCTTTGGTGCAATATATTGTAAGCCAGTCGTATTTCAGGAATATGGAAATCTAGATTGATGGTTCGGTACTTTTTTTATAGTCACTTGTTTGCAATTTTCGGCGATGAAGGTCAAAGAGAGCAGTGCTCCGTTTTGTGAGAAATGTGCAGATTTCTTCTTCACTTCAAACCCTCATCCGCACCCCAATGGTGCATAGGGCACTGCATCATATAAACGCAGTACTATCTTGATTGTTATCAAATGAAGGAAAGGTGATCAGCCATCCGCTTCAGGTACCAGTCCAGGGTAGTATTGAAGAAATAGAAGAGTGAAAAAACCCCTAAAATTTGTTTGAAACCTCCCTGGGAATCGAACCCAGGACCCCCAGAACGGTAGCCGAGCGTGCTGACCATTACACTACGGAGGCGGACAAAAGGCGGATGAAAAATGTGCCGATATAATCTACTGATATCTTTTGTCTCACAGTTTAGAGTTTCAACACTTTGTTATCTATATTGAAATACACATCAGACTCTGATGCAACAGGATTATGACTGCATTCTTTTATTTAAAAAATCGAAAAACGAGTAGTTTTCATGTAGAGGTCACATAGCATATTTTTTTTTATTCGCATTTTTCTGAGATATCGCTCACTCCTTTCAACAACGTCATATATCAAAAATTTTTTCAGGAGATCGTTTTTAAAGTATCGCCCTCCAAGGCAACTCTGAAAGACGTAGACCCCCAGGCAGCCTCCGAAGATAGCTGGGAGTCAACATCCCAAGAGCAACATGCGGAGATACAAACAGATCCCTAGGATCTACAAAAAGAAGAAGAAGAAGAATAAGTTTTTATTGTTTAAGAATATAATGAAATGTATTAAAAATAAATATCAAGCCACTTATTGAAATTTTTACTGTGCAACTGATCTTTTTAGGTTAAACCTAAAGGGTTTTTTCGCCATTTGAAAAATATTTAGTTTATTTAAAAAATTATTAAACAATACCTTTTCTTAAAAATGCAAAAACAACACTTTCTGCCCTTCAGCTAGTAAATATTAAGTTAAAAATATGCAGCTTTTGCTGGGATACAGTACATTTTATGGGCATTCCGAAAACATGCAAAGCTGAAAATTTACGATTTTTGATATATGACGTTGTTGAAGGGAGTGAGTGATATGAGAGAGCGAAAATATATATTTTTATTTATATAAAAAAATTAAAACAATATTTAAAACAATACTATGGGAACTCGTTGCACAGGACCATTTGAATCATATAATAATATTTGTTAAGCATTAGTACATGCATTTCAATACTCTAAATAACATCGTGACCAATCCTATTTGGGATCTTATTTTATTAACGAATGCTAGACAGTAAGAGTTATCCGAGAAAGGGTAAATATATTGCAGTCGCTGTATAATCACGACTCGGTATTTGGTTTAACCTTGATTTAAGATGAAAAGTATTTTAGACGCTTTTTAGTACGTCGGGTAAGTAACCAATTGAGGAAGTTATATTAAAGTACATATGTGTTGCCTACTTTCGAAATCCGCCAGATCCAGTTTTATAAGATTTTAAAATAAATACTCTATCGGAATGCCAATTTTGGGTTTTATTGTTTAACATATTTAAATACTTGAAAACCCTGCTAAAAAATACTTAAAATCAGCGTTGTATTTCAAATTTTACTATATTCATGAAACTTGCCTTCTGACCCATATCGGCCAATCAAAGAGAGGGGATAGGTAAAAAATTAAGATGACGTCATTATCGGTTTGCGTCTCGTGTTATTTAGAAATAATGAAAAAAAATCAACAAAAAAAAGGGAAATTCTCTCTTTCATAATATTTTATCTAAAGATAGACAAATCTTTGAAACACAAGTGTTACCCGGAGAATTTAGCATTTTTTGTCAAATCGACTTACATGGATCTGGCGGATTTTGAAATTAGGCGACACATATATTATATCGCCTTCAATCACTTTGGTCTAAGGTCGTAATGTATCTTTTATTGGCATGATAATTTTTTTTAGTTACAATCAAAATCATTTGATAAACATGGATTCCTTGGAGAGATACATACCTATACAAATAGCAGTCGGAAACATAATGCGAGTGGAAAATAGAATTTGTAATATCATAATCCCATCTACGGTGGAAAATTCGTTAATGTAATACTATGGGGTATAGTGAAATATTACGTACTCACGATTCGCGCAGTATTATAACTTTGTTATATAAATAAATCAACGTTTGGTAGCAAAACTCGCTAGCAGGTCGTACAAAAAATACATTTAATCACTAAAAAAAAATTTAAATATTCTGATGGCCCAAAAACGGGTATATTTATAAAGGATATCAAGGTCTTAATATCCGCTATCTTCACAAAAGAGCAAATTGGTATTTGGTTTGTATTTTAACATACGTGGATTCGTGTTTTCCCATTTTAAAAATGTAAATAATGTTAGTGGTAAGAGGGGGAGGGGTGATATTTATTGTTTTTTTACATCTCATCAAAGATGAAGAAGAATATGGAAGTCTGGGCATTTACGGGGCTGACGACAGTCATAGGCTGGTTAAGTGATCACTTTACACACGTGTAACATTCACCAATTTTACCCATTATTGACAACCACGCTACTGAAATTCTTGATAGAATAATTATAATAATGGGTAGAATTGATGAATGTTACACCTGTGCAAAGTGATCACTTAAACTAGCCTATGAAGGTCGTCGGCCCCGTAAATGCCCAGACTTCCATATTCTCCTTCATCTTTGATGAGATGTCAAAAAATAATAGGAAAGTTGTTTTTGTTAAAAATAAAGTTTTTTTTTATATTTTTAAGTATATTTTAATGGAATTATATACAAAATCAGCGGCGTTTAAGTAATATAATTTTCTAAATTTATATTTAAATTAATATTTATTAATAAATTAATATGAAAATAACTCCTGTAATTGGAGATGATCCAGATTTTGTGAATAAGTATTTGGACACAATCAAATTGTTGTAAAAATATGCCGCTTTTGCTAGGATATAGTACATTTTCTGGGCATTCCGAAAACATAAACAACTGAAAATTGTCGATTTTTTTTTATTTATGACGTTCGTGAAAGGAGTGAGCGATATTTTAAATGATGTATCGCTCACTCCTTTCAACAACATAATCTTTAAAAATACCGTCATTTTTCAGTTGTGCATGTTTTCGGAATGCTATATTCCAGCAAAAGTGGCATATTTTTAACTTTATATTTACCCGCTACAGGGCAGAAAGTGTTGTTTTTCCATTTTGAAGAAAAGGTGTTGTTTAATTTTTTTTTAAATAAACTAAATATTTTTCAAATGGAGAAAAAATATTTAGGTTTTACCTAAAAAGATCTGTTGCATAGTAAGAAGTTCAATAAGTGACTTGATTTGATTTTTAGTTCATTTTATTATATTTTTAAACATTAAAAGCGATCTCCTGAAAAATCATGTTTTCTTTTATTTGTGACGTTGTTAAAAGCAGTGAGCGATATGTATCTATATATTAGATACAACCATTATGCTACAATACACGATAATACATCTGTAAATTATTATTTTGGTGTCTGTGCGTAGCATGGGAAAAAAGATCTCCCAATGCATAAAACATAATATTGTAAACCTTCTTATGTCTTATCTTCTGTCTTAGCCGATTTATGTGCTTTAAAATAAATTGATTGTCGAATATAATTATAAATAATAAATCATGATATCAATTTATTGCTCGTTGGTTGGATGGCTTAAAGCCAAAGGCACCTAATATACTTTAACTTTAATACAAAAAAATCAAACTTACTTGACCAGCGTTTTTTTTAACAAATCTAAAAAACTATTTTGATAATAATTTTTGATAGTTTATTATTATGTTTATAAGGCTGATAAAGACTCAAAGGTGAAACACGTTATATTTATGAAATTCTCTTACATCAATCAAAAGCGAATTTCCAGACCGACGAACATATTTTGAGCTCACGGTATTCTTCCCTAAGATATGAATACCATAAAGTGTTGATATCATTGTTAAGATGTCAAAAAATAATATAAAAAATAACTTCTATGATTGGAGATAATCCAATTTTTGAACAAGTATTTGGACACTCTCAAGATGTTGTAAAACTTATTAACGTATACATTGAATATTCTCCTAATATTTAAAAACAACGTAATTCTTGAATAAGTAATAAACCTCACTTTGATCTAATGACACAATAATACAAGTGAAAATGTTTTGTTAATTAAGAAGTTTTACATTAATAAACCTTTATTTTTGGCATAAGTAAGTCCGAACAATATTTAATTATTTAAAGTACCTAATCAGAGAGGTTGGCGTTGGGATATTCCTTAGTTTGGCCGTAGTCCTGAATATTTTTTTTAGCTACTGATTTTCAGTAACGATTTGTTTTTAAAACGCAACACAGTTATGTCACATATTTTCCATGATTATTTTGACCTAAATTTTTGAAATTTTAAGTGTAAGTATTGCGTGCGTTCGAAATTTAGGAAAATAAAAAATAAAAAATTGTGATATATATATATATATATATATATATATATATATATATATATATATATATATATATATATATATATATATATATATATATATATATATATATATGTATATATATATACATATAGAAATAAATATATATATGGTTTAGAAATCTAAAAAGCACACTAATTCACACTGCTTCTCGGCAGTGGTGGGCAGAGAACAAAGAGTCACATCAATTTGTTTTTGCGCACATTTTCGCCACTTCCTTATTCCTGCATCTTCTCTTAAAAAAAACGGCGGTTATTCCGACTCCTGGCGTAACAACTTTCAAGCATTTTAAATGCTTAATCATGTTCAGTTTTCCTCAGTCTTCCTCTGCTTCAATTACCAATCTCATTCGCCTCATAAATTTGTTTTACAATCCTTTTTTTATTCGATTCACATGCCCCACCCATCTCAACACATCTTTCTTAATTTTATCGAAAATGGTTTTACAGATTTAAAGCATACAAGGTTAAAAAAAATCGATAACCAGGATAACCTAGAAGAGATGACGATCTAGTCAATCCATTTTTATGACCTTTTGGTCATTGGTGAAAATTTTAACTGGATTTGTGAATAGGGCAAATTGAGTGTTTTTATTTTAATAATATTTATTAAATGTGTCATTAGTTAACAGGACAACTTGAATATCAACGTAAATTAAGAAGTTATAATAAGGAATAATGAATTATTTTTTTCGTGGAAAAACAATGCTGGAGGTCTCAACACCAACGGCTTTAATTTTTAATTATAATATTTTTTTAAGCCGAGGACCGTTTTAGAGTTGTGATCAACAAAGCATCTAGATTAATTTATAAAGCATTTCTACAACCGAGCAAAGCTTACAATTTTTAAAAATTGTTTAAGAAAATAATAAGAATTAGTCAGAGATACAAGAATGTCGTTCGTATTTCTGTCTTCGTCACATATCATCTCGGTTAGCTGTATTGAATTTATTCATTCAATTTGAGGTTTTGTTTTAATTTGGAATTTCAGATAACTTTGTCATGTTCGTGCAAGTATTAATTAATTTATTTTTCAAAACATATTACAAACATAAGTTATATATATATATATATATATATATATATATATATATATATATATATATATATATATATATATATATATATATATATATATATATATATATATATATATATATATATATATATATATATATATATATATATATATATATATATATATATATATATATATATATATATATATATATATATATACATATATATATATATATATATATATATATATATATATATATATATATATATATATATATATATATATATATATATATATATATATATATATATATTTTCCCGATGAGTAGTTTCTTTTTCTTATTTTGGGACATGGGATTAAGGTTAACAAGACTGGAACACAAATAATAAAGTTACAAAAAAGATTTAAAAAATTAGTTAAAACTAATACATGACAAAATATAAAAACAATAAACAGGTATAATAAATAGGCATAAGAAGCATATTTAAAAGAAATAAATGAGAAAACCATAAGATAAGAAGCATATTTTAAATAAACAAATGAGAAAATATAAAAATGAGAAAATATAACATAAAAAAAACATAAGGTAAAATCAAAATAAGAAAATATGACTAAATACTACATGTAAATATATATTTCCATAAAATATTTTTTCAGATCATTTATTTTGGATATCCGAATGTAGCAAGTAGCAAGCTTGAATACATTACAGAAATTAGTGAATGCGTAAACAATTATCCTTCCATTTCTATAGTCAAATTCTCAATAATTAAACAAGAAAGCACATCCAACTGTAGATATACGTGCTTACAAGATTCAACTAGGACAATATCAAATGCTTGCGGACCATTAACATCGCTGAACATTCCCCAATTGGGTATTGAGGATCAACAGGACTAAGGTGATTTTAATTATTCATCTTTCGCTGTTAGGAACATTAAAAATAAAAATAAATAAATACGAATAGTTTGTAGATTCGGATAATGGGACGTGAAACTAAGTAATTAACATCAATGTTTTTACAAACATACACATAAACGATGGTTTATGTGTATCAGACTGGTGATGTCGGTAACGACGAAACCCGGTCGCTGGTCAAATAAAAAAAGTGGAAAAGCTAAAAATATTGGTTTTAATCTAATAATAAATTAAATATTTAATTAACATAATGGAGGTATTGAGACACCCTAAATAAAGTAGAATCAGTGAAAAACGTTTTTAAGCTGGCATGGGCTTAAAAATTAATAAGTAAATTGTACTGAGTACTTTCGGTTAATGAAACGCGAAACAAAGCACTTTAATCAACGAATTTTTTTTAAATAAAAAATTTACTCATGGTTTCTGATAATGTAGTTATATGAAAATCAGTCGTATTTATGTATTCTTTATTAATAAGTATTTTTTTAATAGGAGAGTAATATTCGAGTAAAATTATTTTTATTTAATAAAAATATTTCAATTTCATTATAAGAAAAAGGTATCAAATTGTGTTAAAGTAAGAAGAAACTCTGAATTAAGGGTCCGCGACACTAACCACGGGACCACATCCGGACAAAATATATTTGGATTCCTTATTTTAAATTTTCGTATTTTAATGTTTTCAATAAAGAATATATTTTTTCTTCAATCTCATCAAAGATTATGAAGAATATGGAAATCTGGGAATTAACGGTGCTGACGACCGTCATAGTCTAGTTTAGGTGATCCCTTTACACACGTGTAACACTCACCAATTCTACCCATTTTTGACAACCACACTGATCAAATTCTTGGAAGTTCTATATATATATATGAACCAATTTCGAAACATTGTTATTGAATCACTAGAACTTCACTAGAGACATCTATTGGTGAGATGAAAAGAAGCTTTTTATTGAGCAGAAACTCTTATACATATTTGTATGTAAGGTCCGAATCCTGGATTATAATCACATCCATGAGAAACGCCAGAAAATATAATTTTCATTTTCATTATTTTAGCTTATAATTTGACCAGTTAATTTATGTACAATATTTTGAGTATGTCCAAATACTTGTTCACAAATCTGGATTTTCTCCAATTACAGGAGTTATTTTTTATATTATTAATAGTATGAGATATAACTCCTATACTTGGAGAAAATCCTGATTTGTGAACAATTTTTGGGCACATTCAAAATGTTGTATATAAATTAACTGGTCAAGCTAAAATAATCAAAGTTGAAAATGATATTTTCTGATGTTTCTCATGTGATTATATTGACTATATAATGAGTATATTGACAAGTATAACATTGAGTATAACAAATTTTACGGAAAATATAACAATATACTTTTTAGAATGATTCGATTGTGGGTTAGCTGCCTGTACCTGTTGACTGGGCAGTTCTTCGCACCGTAGAATCTATGTCCGGTTCATCGCAATATAACGAACTCTGTGTCATCGACAGATTCTCGCGCAAAAAATACGCATACAGACCTAAACGATCTTACATCATATTTAATCTCAACCTTAAGAAGTATTGGTACGGAATATACGTTGATGTTGATGGTTAATCCGGCTAAAATAAATAGACGTGATTCATAATTCCACGAAGGGTATGGATTAATTCGTTATATTTTAAAAATAATTTATAACAAATTTGTTTGTACTTTAATACGAACACCGATGCTATTTAAAATATTTAAAAAAATGTTTTTAACAATTTTTTTACTGGTACATTTTTTCTTCAACCGGATTTGACAAGAACCTTATCATGATTAGGGCGCTCGTGCACTGTACGGAATTTCACTGTCCGGCAGCCCAGTTAGTATGATAAAACGGATGATTGGCTTAGATTGGCTTGTGCTTTTGGCCGTCTTTCTTTCGGATCGGTGCACGACCACGGTGGGCTTGAACTCGATCAACTGTCGTAGTCACTTTTATTTGTAAAAACCGGACTGCCGAACAGTAAAGTTCCGTGTAGTGCACAAGCGTACTACACGGAATTTTGCAGTACGGCACTTCAGTTAGCGTGATAAAACGATGATTGGCTTGGATTGGCTTGTGCTTTTGTCCATCTTTCTTCGGATCTGTACTGTTGATCGGGGCGTGAACACGTTGCGCGTAAATTCGATCACGCTAAACTGTCGTAGTCGCTTTTATTTTTCAAAACCGGACTGCCGGACGGTGAAATTCCATGTTGTGCACAAGCTCACTTAGGGTTAAAAATGTACATGTTGAACTATTGAAATTCAAGTTACTCAATCTCTATGCTTAGAAATTGAACCACATGCGAGTAAATAGAACTTCCAAGAATTTCAGTAGTGTGGTTGTCAATTATGGGTAGAATTGGTCAATGTTATACGTGTGTAAAGTGATCACTTAAACCAACCTATGACGGTCGTGAGCACCGTAAATGCCCAGACTTCCATATTCATCTTTATCTATGTTGATATGTCAAAAAATTATATAAATGTAGGTTATTTGTGTAAAAATATTGTTGATTATTTAATGTACAAAAATGCTTACTTTTAATTTGATCACTATTTTGATTTAATTGAATTGAATTTAATCCTTAAATCATGTTTGGATATTTTCCACGAAGGAGCTTTCTTCACTTTTAGTTGTCCGTTTCGATATCTTACTTCTCAATTTCCATGCCTGGAATTGGCAAATGAAAATATATTACGATTCGACGGTAAAAGGGAATTTGCGATGGAAAAAAAGTGTTTTTTTGAAACGTATTTGAAGGGGACAAAGAGACCGCAAATTATACAGCCGGTGAGCACGTTGTAAAGAATATTCGGTTTTCTACTCTTTTCACTGGAAATCAGACAAACTGACAGCCGCCCGATAAGAGACACATTCAAATCGCTCTCGGAGTAATATTATAAGGCTTCAATCACATGAAATAAATTATTAAGAATATTATTTTTGACAACATTTTGAGTGTGTCCAAATACTTGTTCACAAAATCTGGATTATCTCCAATTACAGGAGTCACTTTCATATTATTTTTTGATATCTCATTAAAGATGAAGAAGAATATGAAAGTCTAATTTCTTTACATCTCACCAATAGATGTCTCTAGTGATGTTCTAGTGATTCAAGAACAAGGTTTCTTAATTGGTTTATATATATAGAACTTTCAAGAATTTGAGTAGTGTGGTTGTCAATAATGGGTAGAATTGGTGAATGCTACACGTGTGTAAGGTGATCACTTAAACCAGCCTATGACGGTCGTCAGCCCCGTAAATGATCAGACTTCCATATTCTTCTTCATCTTTGATGACATGTTAAAAAATAATATTATTTTTGACATTTTTTAAAGTAAAAAATGGAAGTCTGGGTATTTACGGGGCTTACGACCATCATAGGCTGGTTTAAATGATCACTTTACACACGTGCAACATTCGCCAATTTTACTTTACGATTGACAACCACACCACTCAAATTTTTGGATCTCCTAGATATATTGATCGATCTCGGGACACAGTACATGTGAGTTCACCACCGGCATCTTCATTGGATTGAGGAAAGCTTTTATTAACCAGAGACTCATTATTTGTATGCGGATTATATTTCAAACGTTTATTGAGACATCCTGAAAAATATGCTTTTCAATTATATATTTAGCTTATAGTTTGACCAATTATTTTATTTACAAAATTTTGAGTATTCGGACACTCTCAAAATTTTGCAAGTAGGAAAAAATATACAAAAAGTTTTAGAACAGTATAATGGAGCCAAGAAAAGCTGTCAATTTAAATTACCTTTATTTCATTTGACTAATCAAAAAAGGTGTTTTTGTTTTAAATCATTTTTATCCTTAAATAAACACACATCGTGTTTAAATTATAAGCCATGTTATAATACCCTGACTTCTATATTCTTCTTCATCTATATTGAGATGAAAAATTGTTGTCCTACACGGTTGATTTGTTTTCGATGGAAGGTTTTTTTCAGCTATTTTCTTGTTTTTTAACCACGAGGAAACCAATTAATTGATTCTGATGTAAGATATCAATATCTTGTGTCTGTAATAAATAAATTTACCAAAAATGATTAGACGACTAAAAAAATAGAGTACTAAAATATTTGAAGTAGCAAAAAATATTATAAATTATTAAATATGTATGTAGGTACATACATACATACATACGTCATTCCATAACAAAATAAGCCAGATATACAAATAGTCAATTGTAGACTTGCCGACTTTTTTTATTGCACGTACCGACAGGCAGAACACGGAAAAAAAACTTGACATTGATTTATTCGTTACATAATACTGAGGAGTATAAAATATTATACACACGAGTTGAAACTGAACCAATACGTCTTTTCTTCTCCTCTCTTTCGTTCCTCCAAGACAACGGAAAACACTAATGTCAGAATCCTGAAAAACCTCATTAGAATATAAAAATAATTCCAAAGGTATTAGATAGATAGGGCAAGAATTTGGATTTTCCGCTGAGTATTCCGGCACCTCGAAATGTAAATAAACATTTTTTTGTACATATCGCTCACTCCTTTCAAGAACATCATAAATAAAAAAAACTTGATTTTTCTGGAAAATGTTTTAAAAGTTTAAAAATATAATACAATATATTAAAAATAAATATCAAGCCTATTATTGAACTTTTTAATGTGCAAAAGATCTTTTTAGGTAAAACCTGAAGATTTTTTTTCTATTTGAAAAATATTCAGTTTATTAAAAAAATAATAAACAATAACTTAATAAAATAATTAAACAATACCTTTTCTTCACTTCGCTTTTGTTGGTACATTTTTGCTAGAACATTATTTGGGTATTCCGAAAACATGCAACACTGAAAATTCACGATTTTTGATACATAATGACGTTGTTGAAAGGAGTGAGCGATATATTAAAAGCATTGTTAACTTTGTGGTATGATAATATAACACTCTCTTTATAATTCGTCGTTCACATCGTGTAATACCACTTTAATAAACACTAATTCGCGACTACCGGTTTAGGAATAATCATTCCATCATCAGGTCATTTAAATGAAATTGTTACGGTAAGTGTTATACTCTTCTTCTGGCGACCTCTGTTCTAGTGATTCAGTTTAAAAAAGCGTTTGGATTTTTAAAAATAAAATCACTGCAGTTGGTTTTCGAAGGCGTATATATGTACAATAATATTTTAGAAAATCCAACCGGAAATCTAACTGGGAACCAATGCCGACGGTAGAGTAGTCAACTGCGGAAATGGCGTCGTCGTGAAGTGAAACAGGTTTCCGCCCTTTACAAAATAAGTTATCTAAAGATTTGATTTCTTTTGAGAAATATTTTTCATAACTCTATTTATTCATCTTAATATCTGATAAATTACAATATCAACACTTTTTAAAACTAAACAAAAAACGCTAGTGGAGTCGTGTTTTTCACAAGATATGTATATAAAATTTTAAATTATGTACATATATATATATATAAATATATATATATATATATATATATATATATATATATATATATATATATATATATATATATATATATATATATATATATATATATATATATATATATATATATATATATATATATATATATATATATATATATATATATATATATATATATATATATATATATATATATATATATATACATATATATATTTATATATTTATATATATATATATATATATATATATATATATATATATATATATATATATATATATATATATATATATATATATATATATATATATATGTATGTATATATGCATACGTATAAATAAATATGTATTTATCTGCCTATATACGCCAATACTCACCCTAGAAAAACGAATTTAACTTTATCTCATCCATTTCTAACTTGTTTAAATGTTATTTATTGTTGATCGATCCAACTATACGAACGACATACATGTTTAATGAGATGAAGCCTACATATGAAATTCAGGCATAAAGACGGAATATTCGAGGGCTCCACAGGCGATTCGGTGTTGCCTTTTTTTATAAATGATATAATTATTTACTCTGTTTTACTTTAAAAAAAAAGGATTTTTCTAACCCTTATCTACAACCAATGATGCATAAGGTACTGCATGTATTGACGCACTGATATCTTTATCTTAAGTTACATGATTGCAAGTTAATCGATCCTTCACTTCAGTTATGATTCCAGGGTAATATCAAATAATTAATTCATTAATTTTTTTATTATTTTTTGACACCTCATCAAAGATGAGAAGAATATGGAAGTCTGGGCATTTATGGGGCTGACTAATTTTACACTAATTTTAAACAATTTTTTTTTGACTCCCCATGGAAATCGATCTCAGGGTCTCAAATACCGTAGCTTAATTCACTTACCATTTTACTACGGATGCGGATATAATTTTCGAAATATTGAGTATAGGCTTGTCTTTTGCCGCAAAATACAGAATCACATTTATATTAAAATATGCATGAAATGATAGAATTACAATTCATTTCAAAAGGGGTGGAATCTGAAAGCAGCAAACAAATCAAATTATCGTGACTTACATTGTAATATGGGAGGGCACATGATGTTATTAGCTGAAAGGGTAGTAACAGTGGTCTGGTGAGAGTATGAGAGGATTGTCATATTTCTCTGGGGTGCATTTCTCATTACAATACCTGCATTGTTATTACAATATTACCTATCGGTTTATATAATAACTAATTTTCCTTTGTTATACGGCTGTTCAATTGAGGATACAATTAATTTCCTTCTCAGTGAAAAATCAATAGATAATAATTACTCTAATTGAATAAGTAAAACGATCCGGAAAATTAACGACAATAGTCAACCAAAGTTACAAACAGAAAAAAGGTAATTTGTGTATATCGAGAGTTTTGTTACACATAATTTAATCTCAGAATCATCAGAATCGAACCCTTACCCGCACTCCAATGGTGCATAGGGTACTGCATCGTATAAACGCTGTGTTATCTTGATCGTTAACACATGAAGGAAAGGTGATCAGCCCTCCACTTCAGGTACCAGTCTAGGGTAATATTGAATAAATATTTCAGTGAAAAATCACCTATATTTATTTGATCCCCCCTGGGAATCGAACCCGGGACCTCCGGAACGGTAGTCGGGCATGCTGACCATTACACTACGGAGGCGGAATTTAATCTAACCTGACCTAAAAGTCGCAGTTAGACTGCAAAAATAATTATCAGTGACAAATAGTGCTTAAAATTTTATGATTAAGCATTATTTGTCACAAATAACGTTGCCTCCAAAATGTAATTGTAAGAGCGTTTGGCTGCTATGCTGGGGACCCCGGGTTCGATGTACAGGAGGGAGTTAAAATATACATGAATGATTTTTAACCATAATATTAATTGTATATTATCCTGGAACACTATCTGAAGTGCAAATGTCCACCATATGATGATTCAGTTCTGCAATTATTTCTTGATTTTAATTGTTCTACGATATTATATTCCTACGATATTATAATCTTGTCTTATTCTGTTTCCGAAATCATTTTTACTTGGAAGATATTTTCATAACGCCGGAAATGAAACTATGGCACAGATTGTTTACAAATTATAAAACACATTTTAATTTAGTTGCATAATAGTAACATAGCAACCTCAAAAATTTAAGTAACCAATGGGTTTAAACAAATTTCTAAAATGTGCAAATGTGTTACAGGTGGTCCGCTCGACCGCTGAGACAGTTCTATTAGACAAATCTACTTTGTAGTATACAAGTAAAACAATTCAAGTTTTGTACTGCAGCAAATGGATTTTTTAATGACAGCCGGGGGTTGTGGTCACGCGGTTAGTCAATGTTTCTACACTAGACCATCCATTCTGCTACATTCTGCATTCTCCTTTAATGAATGGTAATTAAGAGGAACTGTGAAAGCAGAAGTATACAAAAAAAAAAAAGAGTATTTATTTCCGTTATTTGAAATGCCGCCTCCGCAGTGTAATGGTCAGCACGCTCAGCTACCGTTCTGGAGGTCCCGGGTTCGATTCCCAAGGGTGGTAAAATAAATATAAGTGTTTTTTTCACTGTCATATTTATTCAATATTACCCTGGACTGGTACCTGAAGCGGAGGGCTGATCACCTTTCCTTCATGTGTAAACGATCAAGATAACACTGCGTTTATATGACGCAGTGCCCTATGCACCATTGGGGTGTGGATAAGGGTTTTAGTATTATTATTTTTATTTGAAATGTACTATTCCTATATTTCTGAGTGCATATTCCAAGATGAATCTGCACCGTATCACGAAGCAAAAAATACTGATACTGTGATTTATAATGTAAAAAAATTTAACACTTTTAAAATAATTTGTTTATATATATATATATATATATATATATATATATATATATATATATATATATATATATATATATATATATATATATATATATATATATATATATATATATATATATATATATATATATATATATATATATATATATATATATATATATGTGTATATATATATATATATATATATATATATATATATATATATATATATATATATATATATATATATATATATATATATATATATATATTTATATATATATATATTCATTCATTCATTCATTCAAACCCATATCCGCACCCCAATGGTGCATAGGGCACTGCATCATATAAACGCAGTGTTATATTGACCGTTAACACACGAAAGAAAGATGGTCAGCCCTCCACTTCAGGTACCAAAAAGATAGTTTTATTTCAATTTTAAATTAACTTCAATTGGGCATTTAAGCATGAAATGAAGAGAATTTAATATAAAAAAAGGATTTATCAAAACTTTTTTTGGTATTTATAGAAAATTATACTTCGGTGGATAAACCTTACAAATCACGGTATCATGTCCATCGTTGCCCGTCTCAAGGACTTGTAAATGTTCCATATATTATTTTTAGTTCACATTTAGCAAAACGTTTCGATGAGGGAAACAATTAAAGAAATATTGATTATAGGTTCCCACGGATTGTATCGGATTCCGAGATATAAATGTTCTATTTGATTTGTATCAATTTAGGTTTTAGGTTCAGTGCTGCAAAACAGCGGTTATTATTTAATATAATTTTGTACTTAAGTTATACATATATATAAATATATATATATATATATATATATATATATATATATATATATATATATATATATATATATATATATATATATATATATATATATATATATATATATATATATACATATATATATAAATGTATATATATATATATATATATATATATACATATATATATATATATATATATATATATATATATATATATATATGTATATATATATATATATATATATATATATATATATATATATATATATATATATATATATTTATTTATATAAATATATATATAAATATATGTAAATATATAAATATATATATATATATATATATATATATATATATATATATTTTTTATTTTTTTTTATTTTTTATTTTTATTTTTTTTAATTTTTTTTTATTGGACACTGTCTATCCTCACTAGGTAATAGGAGATACCTGTTCTGAGGTAGGCAGGAATGAATTATATTTAACAATATAATTCATTTGGGTTTTTTAAATATGCGTGTGTCACACTGTACACGCGATAAAAGTGAAAAAAAAAACAATTAAAAATTAAAGAATAAGAGAGTTTAAATGTGATAAATGGGGGAAATGCCTTAAAAGAAATACAACAATAAAAATACAGAAAAAATATAAGGTTAAATGGTGATTAAATTGGTTATACTGATATGGTTTACAGTATTTTGAGTGTGTCCAAATACTTGTTCACAAATCTGGATTATTTTCAATTTGAAGAGTTATTTATCACAATATTTTTTGACATCTCAACAAACACGAAGAAGAAAATGGAAGTCTGGGCCTACTGACTGGTTTAACGTACTATACACACGGGTAAAATTCACCAATTCCACCCATGATTCACAACCACACTTCTCAAATTCTTTGATGTTCTATATACATGATCCAATTTCGAAACATTGTACTTGAATCATTATATTTTCAGAAGAGACATTGGTGAAATAAAAGAAGCTTTTTATTGAGCAGAAAATCTTTCAATTGTTTGTGAGGTCTGAATCCAGGATTATAATCACATACATGAGAAACGCCAGAAAATATCATTTTCATTTTGTTTTTTTTTTAGCTTATAATTTGACCAGTTAATTTATTTACAACATTTTGAGTGTGCATCGTAAGCCCTGTAAATACTCATACTTTAAAATTCTTGTTCAGCTATGTTGAGATGTCAAAAATAGCATGAAAAATCTCTTCTTATTTTCTATGTTCGCTCCCTAGGTGGAGCATATGGCCAACACCAGTCGTCTCCAAGTCACTCTGTCACGCGCCATCTCCTTGGCTTCCTCCCAGGTCAGTCCGGCGTCTCGAAGTTATATCTATCTCTATTGTATTTATCTCGAGTATAGTCGGTGAATGGTCGTCAGCGGCCTTCCGGGGCGCCGGAATCCTCGGAATTGGAAGAAGAGACATGAGGGGTTGATGCCCTCAGGTGGCATTCTAAGGACATGTCCCAACCATGTCCACCTTCTTCTCTTCAGGACTTCCAGTATGAGGGACTGTTGAGTTCTTCTCCTCACATCGTTATTCCTGACGAAGTCATACCACTTTATACCCAGTATTCGCCCCAGGCATCTATTTTCAAAACTTGCTAGTTTCTTGCTTTTAGCTTTGGTGAGGTGCCACGACTCACATCCGTACGGCAACACTGTTGGGATGCAGGCGTTAAAGTGAAAAATAATTCCTATAATTAAAGATAATCCAGATTTGTGAACAAGTATTTGAATACACTCAAAATGTTCTAAAATTAACTGGTCATATGATTTCTTTGTTTTCTTTAAATGCTATCACATAATAATTTGGATGTCCAATTATTTTATGAAATTAAAGATTTATAGAGTAAATAATAAAATGTCGATAGAAGTTAAATATCGATATAATTAATAAAATATCGATAAAATTAAAAACGGTGTGTTGAGATGGTTTGGACATGTAGAACGAATGACTGAGGAAAGAATGGTAAAACAAATTTATGAGGCGAATGTAATTGGAAAAAGGAACAGATGAAGACCGAGAAAAACATGGCACGATCAGGTATACCAAATACTTGAAAGTGGTGAGGTTAGGAGTCGTAACAATCGGCGGGTATGAATGAGGAGATGCATGAACGTGGAAGAGGCGAATGATGTTTGCAAGGACAGAGTGGTGTGGAGTTCTATTCTCTCTGCCTACCCCTGCCGAGAAGCGGCGTGATGGATAGTTAGTTAGTTAGTTAGTTATATTAAAATGTATTTAAAAATATGATTGTACTAAGGAGTTATTTACATATATAATGAATAATGAATAATAATAATTAGTAAAAAAGTAAGTTTAAAAAATAAATATTCCGGCATCTCATAGCATAAAATAGATAAATTAATTCGCGCAGAATATTTAACACATTTCTCAAAAGGTTTCTGAGAAACAAAATCTTTATTTTTTCAATCATAAATGTCACCGAATAAGTAGCACGTGTAAAATATTTTTACCATTGTCAACCGTGGGTAAAATGATGAATGTTAAACGTATATAAAGCAATCACTTAAGGCCCTACATGCGTTGAATAGCAATTTAAATTTATTTGAACCCAGGTATCATTTGAAGCAATTGGTTCAATTCTTAAGACATCGTTTGCATATTGTAAAAATATGTTTTTTTCGAAATGAGTACCTATATGGTTTTGAAAAAAAATAATAATGAAAGGTTAGGAGTTAAAAAAAGGAATTATTTTTTATTCAACACGTATATATTCTAAAAAGCATTCAAAAATATAATTATTTTAATAAAATCGTTCCTGAAATGGCGTTCGGCTCCTAGAGTTGCCGAACTGTGTTTATGAATATGGCCTTAAGGGATGAATGTTACACGTGTATTAAGTGACCTTTTGATTTTGTGTGATTTTGTGATTTTGTGATTTTGGCAGGTCGAATCCTGTAAATGTCCAGAATTTATTATATTTCTTCTTCATCTATATTGATATTGACTTATAATACCTGTTATTACAAAAGTTGATTATTTGAATGATTTACAAGTTCCATATAAAATTATTCATGCTTTGTTTAAAAAATAAGTATTTATCCTGCGTGGATCAAGCACTTCCTTTACGAATATTCGTGAGCATCTTGAATATTTACTCAACCGCAGCATCCAGTCAGAGATGATACGAATGGATTTAATGTTTTACTTGTTATGTTGCAAAAATGGGTACTTGTCCTATGCGGATTAAGTACTTCCGTCACGAATATTCGTGAAGACCTTGAATATTTCTTCAACCGCAGCATTAAGAGATGACATGAATGAATTAAAAAATCGAGTTGTGGTCTAGTGTCCACTAGTATATATATATATATATATATATATATATATATATATATATATATATATATATATATATATATATATATATATAAATATAAATATAAATATAAATATATAAATATATATATATATATATATATATATATATATATATATATATATATATATATATATATATATATATATATATATATATATATATATATATATATATATATATATATATATATATATATACATATATGTATATAAGTAGTACATGAACAATACTATTTTATTAAAAATACCCTGAAAAAAACTAGATTTTTACAATTTCTCTCGACTGCATAAAAAAATTAAAGATAAAAGTATTCCGATAGATTTCATCAGCCTATAATTTCACAAAATTTCCCTTGTACAATGTTCTCATCGTTCTCTTGTAACAATCTGTTTTTTGTTTAAAAAATAATTGTCTGTTATGTTTTTTTTTACCAATGCCATGGCAGTTGAATTATTTATTAGATTGTACTCTTACAAATTGAATAAAAATATTTTTAACATCGAAAACTGTTTCAAGTATTTCACAACACTTGAAAAAAATCGATTTACATTTATTCCTTTTACTTCATGAATCCACAAAGTTGACGGCCTTCTTTGAAAGTGGCTATGAATCTCCATGATAATTATTATAATTTAGCTAATGGAACATAAATACAAGGCATGCCGTGTGATATTAACTTGGCGAGTCCATGAGAAAAACGAGTTAAATAAAAAAAAGGTTTCGTATTATTTTGTACCTGAAAAAAAATCAGCTCAGTCTCATCGAAAAAAATTTAGATCATATTAACGACTGCTGATATGAAAGCAGTTAATTTTATTAAATGTGTGAGATATTTAAAACAACTTTATTTAATTCTCAATAAGTAATAAGTTACATTTGATAATATGTAGTTATTAATAATAAAAATAACAGCATTTATGAGACCTAAATATTTATTGACTTTAAAGTATTCTTCCCGGTACTAAAAAAAAATATAATAGCACTACAGGAAATGTATGAGTTAGGTGACGATTTTTTAACGCAGGCGCCGTGGCGTAGTTGGCTAGAAACTCGACTGCTAAACTAGCGTCACGGGTTCGATTCCCGCCAATTGCAAAATGAAGTCAAAAAAGATTTATTTTGAATTGGTCTGGATGTTTGTGATGTATTTTTCACATTTTTTTCCCTATCTTTACTATCCTACCTACAGACAAGCATCTAAAGAAGACGCTTTGCGGGTTATGCCTTTATTAAAAAGGAAGAAAAAAAAGAAATTAAGATGTTATTATAACACTATTAATCTTTTCAAAATACATTCTATGGAATAAAATGCAATTTGTAGTTTTTTCCACGTGAATTTTATTTGACCAGCTACCGGGTTTCGTCGTTACTGACATCATCAGACTGGCGATGTCGGTTACGACATAACTCGGAAGTATAGCTGGTCAAATAAAATGAATGTGGAAAAAACTAAATCGTTGTTATTTTATTCTATAAAATACTTACAGTTCTACCAAGAAATATCAGCATAAAACTAAAATATAATAAAATACATTCTGTATCTTTGTAGTTTTACGTATCAACTGCTTAATCAATAAAAATAAAAATAAAAACAATCCCTCATTCCGTAATATTTTGTTAATTATAAATTGTTTGTTACAAATTGTTCCAAAATGAAAGTGTATTTTTTTCTCGATTTATGATTTAACCCGTTTTTTGTAACGGAAGAATTCCAAGGAGAATTATTATGATGAACGTTTCAGCACGATTCTAGTGAGATATTTAAAACAACTATATAACGAAATTTGTAGAAAATGATTGCTCTTGATAGATTCTTAATATGTAATAAGTTATATTTGATAATATGTACTTATTAATAATAAAAATAGCAGCATTTATGAGACCTAGAAAGGTTTCGAAATAAATACAACGATGTCGATGAATATTAATAAAAATTATAAGCAGTATATTTTTTCTTCTTTTAATTTAGACAGGTTGGTCTGTTTTGTCCTAAGGCAGTCAGAAATTCTTACCAG
This sequence comes from Brachycentrus maculatus, assembly GCF_059751285.1. Lineage (NCBI taxonomy): Eukaryota > Metazoa > Arthropoda > Insecta > Trichoptera > Brachycentridae > Brachycentrus > Brachycentrus maculatus. The sequence goes on from NW_028281012.1 coordinate 43,910, forward strand.
CCAGGGTCTCCGTAGTACACTAAAATGTAAAGTTTCTATTAAAAACAATTCTCATTCAAAAACCTGTTAATTTTTTTATTTTTTTTTTATTATTATTATATTTTTTTATTAACATACATTTATTCAAATCACAATTTTAAACATATTTCAAACAATTTTTTTGAAGAGACCCGACAAGCCACCGTGTGTGTCTTGTCGGTGGAGTTCTTTTTGAATACATTTTGTATTGTTTTTCACTATTTTAAAAAAGAGAAAAATTAAGAATATAAACATTTGACATTTTTCACAAAATTAACTCTTGATCATTCACCCATTCCTTTATTTTGCCTTTGTTTCGTTTTTTTTATTTTGACCTCTAACATCCGTCGGCAACAAATTAAAAATGTCCGAAACGATATATTGCAGTGTTCGACTCCCATATTTATTGTTATTTCTTGGGACTATCAAACCTTCAGTTATAATAAAGTTTCCATTAAATAATTGATATCTTACATTATATTTTATGTAGGAGTGAAATTATGAAAGAGAAAAACTGCATTTACCTAAATTTCAACCAAATGGAGTAACTCTCCGCATTTGAGAATATTTGGCCTCTTGCATTGAAAAGGCGTGGGAAATATTTGGTTTTTAGTTTTGAAATTATGTTGAAATACTTCAGCATATGAAATCAATTCATTAAGCGATCTTAAGTTATATTTGAACTGCACTTTTTTAAGTTAAATATACGATTGGGAAGTAAAACAGTGTATGTGTGTTATTATAGTATCAATTATTATGTATATATATATATATATATATATATATATATATATATATATATATATATATATATATATATATATATATATATATATATATATATATATATATATATATATATATATATATATATATATATATATATATATATATATATATATATATATATATATATATATATATATATATATATATATATAACATTTTGAGTGTGTCCAAATACTTGTTCACAAAATCTGGATTATCTCCAATTACAGGAGTTATTTTCATTATATTTTTGACATCTCATCAAAGATGAAGAAGAATATGGAAGTCTGGGCATTTACGGGGCTGACGACCGTCATAGGCTGGTTTAAGTGATCACTTTACACACGTGTAACATTCATAATTATAAGCTTAAATAATAAAAATGAAAATGGTATTATCTGGCGTTTCTCATGTGTGTGATTATAATTCAGGATTCGGATCTCACATACTAATATGTATGTGAGATGTACTTTCTGCTTAGTAAAAAACTTCTTTACATCTCACCAATAGATGTCTCTAGTGAAGTTCTAGTGATTCAAGAACAAGGTTTCTAAATTGGTTCATATATACAGAACTTCCAAGAATTTGAGTAGTGTGGTTGTCAATAATGAATAGAATTGGTGAATGTTACACGTGTGTAAAGTGATCACTTAAACCAGCCTATGACGGTCGTCAGCCCCGTAAATGCCCATATATATATATATATATATATATATATATATATATATATATATATATATATATATATATATATATATATATATATATATATATATATATATATATATATATATATATATATATATATATATATATATATATATATATATATATATAATATATATATATATATATATATATATATATATATATATATATATATATATATATATATATATATATATATATATATATATATATATATATATATATATATATATATTAACATAATAATTGATACTACAATATATCATATGTATCAATAAACCATAAAACGCTTATCCATAACAGCGGTGCTTTCCATATTTTATATTCATTTTATTTATTTTCTGCCGTAGCTAATTTTTACACACTCAATATAATATATGTAATATATAAAATAATAAAATCTTTTCAAGTATATGAAACAAAGATCAATATATATTAGATAAGGAATTTTACATCAGCCCGAAATATCATAATTATTCTTACTTTACTAACTTATTGTACCATATTATTGACGAGTGACATGTTCCAGATATCGGTGTTGTGTGCAAAATCATTGCCGGGGTCTTGCACTCAATGAATGGGAGTATTCAATCCAGGCACTGTCCGGCTGTTATTACAGTAAAATATTTGACGGTTTATCATGTTTCTGGTTGGGGCATAAATATGTATCGATCAATTATTTTGTCGACGAGTGAGAAAAGAACGAAGAAGAAGAAGAAAGAAGAAAGTTTTTTTGATAGTTAGAATAAGCGTTGTTATTTTTAGTAGGTAGCTACTTATAGACTGAGAATATAGAAATGAATGACTCCCGCGAATAAATGGTTAGTCGCAATAACGTAGGCACACAGTAATTCTATACATGTGTAAAATGTTCTACGAATTATAATAACTCTCATAATAAATAACATTCGTAAATTATTATATTAACACGTGTCTAGTTTTACGAAGTGGGTTGTTACTAATAAACATTTTCACCTGTTACAAATATAATCACGCAATAAGAAACTGATGCCGGCATTTGACATTTAAGTATAAATTTTTTGAACAAACTGATGTTTATTTCGATAAAGTGCTTTGTCATAAATTTAAACTAAATTGCGATAGATACAGAACGATTTCATTTGTTGCTCTACCTAAACTAAAAAAAAACTACTATGGAAATGCCAAGGTAAATTATTAAAAACAAGATGCTCCATTCATGACTTGTACAGGGTATTTCAATGGTCGCAGATCAACAAAAAATGAGCGGTAGAGGATTTTAGGGCTATTAATATAACACCCAAGCATCTTTTTTTGCAAGTTTGAGAGTAACTTCGTAATAAGTGTTTTTTTAACTTCCAATATTTATTATAATTTTGTTACTTTGGTGTCATGGTTTGTATGATTTCATATATATTTATATTTTTATTAATGTAGTCATATTTTCAATTCATTTAAATTAAAATGATTTAAATAAGAGAGTTGCGTCTGAACTTTATGGCACTTGTATATGGTTTTCCAAAATAAAGGTTTATTTTCGTACGATTATAACATCTTATTAATTTTATAAAAAAAACATGTTCGTGAATTATTTTTAGCTATGACAAATTTAAGCATTCAAATTATATCCATGTTTTCCAAATACATCAAGGTAAAGAATAAACCCTTAGGTACATATATCACATGAGATGACAATAATGTTACTTGTAATAACATCTGGATATTTTCCCTTCAAAGAAAGCTCAGGTAGATTAATATGCCTTTGAAGTAGTATTTCAAAACATGTTTTTTTCTTATGACAATGGCATACGGTTCCCTCACTCTAACGACAGATTTCAGAATTGAAAAAAGATACATCAACAGTCTTAAAAAACAAATTGCGTGCTATGTTCAGGCAGGAAATTTCCCCCAAATAAGACAGTCAGAAAAAGATACAATTGGTTAAAATTAACGGCGCATTATTAAGGTCTTATTAAATTGTTTGTTGTTTATAATTTTAAATTGCGTAAATGATTACTTTCACGTTAAAAAAACATACAAGTAATCAACAATAAAAGAGTCAATTTTTTCCTCACAGGAAAATACTATTCTAGAAATATGTAAATGAATCTCATTGTATTAAAAAATAAAAGTAAATTAAATTATTTTGGTAAGAATTGCAAGGCAGCCACGTGTGGCATTTTAATAAAGTAGAAAACCTTTCGCTTTTCAAACAATGAGAGAATTATCTTTGGTTTTTCCAAGGAATATATGTTTGAACCATGAAGTATCCCAATGCCAGTTGAACAAATAATGTGAGAACCAAATTGCAATCATCACGTAAATTTCGTATCAGTTTGGTGGGCGTTAAATACAGGTGGTGATTGAAGAAAGCTGAAGTTATTTTAACCTCAGCCAATTCCAATTATATCTCCGAGCACTTTCAAATGTTAAACTCAGTCATGAATTTTAAGTTATTGGAAATGCGTTTCGTCAAAATAATTATTTTCAAGTGTGACATTATGATAAACTAAGGCTATGATTTTTGATTTTCTCAAACTTGATGCGTTACTGTAATAAAAGGTTAATTCAATATGCAATATACGGTAAAATAATAAATTAAACAATATTCGCGAAATCTTAAAAAAACTGATTTAATTAAAAACTTCTAGTATTTTGTACATCAAAAGCATTGTTAACTTTATGGTATGGTAATATAACTCTCGCCTTATCAGTAATCGTTCACTTTGTGTAATACCATTTAAATAAACACTAATTTGGGACAAATTAAAAGGAGGAATGGGTTTTTTAAAAAGTCGATAATGTTTGCCTACTAAACGATGTTTTATATTTGTGTCATATTGCTCACTCCTTTCAACAACGTCATATATCAAAAAACTTGATTATTCAGGAGATCGTTTTTAATGTTTAAAAATATAATAAAATGTATTAAAAATAAATATCAAGCCACTCATTGAACTTTTTACTGTGCAACAGACTTTTTTAGGTAAAACCTGAATGTTTTTTCTCCATTGAAAAATATTGAGTATATTTAAAAAAAAATTAAACAATACATTTTCTTCAAAATGGAAAAACAACACTTTCTGCCCTGCAGCGGGTAAATATAAAGTTTAAAATATGCCGCTTTGACGGGACAAAGTACATTTTCTGGGCATTCCAAAAATATGCACCATTGAAAATTGACGATTTTTGATATATGACGTTGTTGAAAGGAGTGAGTGATACGTCCTTTAATGTGCCGAAAACATATCACACTGCATTATAATTGAAGTACTAATATATAATAAATGGAATAATATAACAATTTGTAGGTGTTAATACACACACACACACACACACACACACATTGAATTCTTTAAAATAAAACGATTTTTGAAGTGAAACTTCTTAGGCAGCTATTTAATAATTGATCTAATAGGGAAAAAATGGAAATAGATATTTCAAAGACGTGTCACGTTTTGAACACATTTTCTTACACAAGGTGAAAAGTGACGTGTCCTTGAAATTTCACTATCAATTATTGTCCAATTATCGATTAACAATACCCCGCTTAAGAAGTTTCACTTAAAAAAATCTGAGTTTAAATGATCACTTAAACCAGCCTATGACGATCGTAAGCCCCTTAAATACCTATACTTCCATATTCTTCTTCATCTATGTTGAGATGTCAAAAAATATTTTTTTTGAATATTGTGTTTTTTGCTAAATGTCTTACTTAATATTTTATGTGTAATATTAAATTTTAAAAATATTCAAGCATTTTACTTTACTGAAATATAAGTTTTGTAATTAAATTAATGATGTGATTCATTGAAAAGTTCACACGGTCAAGACGTTTAATTAAATGTTCAACTAAACAATTAATTGTTACATTAATTGATTTAATTTTAGTTTCTCTTGGTAAACATACTATTTCTCAAAATCTATTGTGACTCCTCTGCATTCCGTATCACATTCAAAGTTATGGAATTCACCAAAACACGTGTCACAATAGATTTTAAGAAATAGTGGTATTTTTTTAGTGAAATTTCAATTAAAAAAATTATATTATTTTTTGATATCTCATCAAAAATGAAGAAGAATATGGAAGTCTGGGCATTTACGGGGCTGACGAACGTCATAGGCTGGTTTAAGTGATCACTTTACACACGTGTAACATTCACCAATTCTACCCATTATTGACAACCACACTACTCAAATTCATGGAAGTTCTATATATATATGAACCAATTTAGAAACCTTGTTCTTGAATCACTAGAACTTCACTAGAGACATCTATTGGTGAGATGTAAAGAAGCTTTTTATTAAGCAGAAACTCTTATATTAGTATGTGAGATCCGAATCCTGGATTATAATCACACACATGAGAAACGCCAGAAAATACCATTTTCATTTTTATTATTAAGCTTATAATTTGACCAATGAATGTTACACGTGTGTAAAGTGATCACTTAAACCAGCCTATGACGGTCGTCAGCCCCGTGAATGCCCAGACTTCCATATTCTTCTTCATCTTTGATGAGATGTCAAAAAATAATATGAACATAACTCCTGTAATTGGAGATAATCCAGATTTTGTGAACAAGTATTTGGACACACTCAAAATGTTTTAAAAAATAATTGTTAGTTTAATTTATTCGTTCATTGAGTTTTAAGGTGGACACTGACCGGAGCATTTCGTCGTAACATAAAGTCATAAAAAAGAGTTTCTGCTCAATAAAAAGCTTCTTTTCATCTCACCAATAGTTGTCTCTGGTGAAGTTCCAGCTAACATTACATCTATCTATCTAACATTGTTTCAAAATTGGTTCATATATATATATATATAGAACTTCCAAGAATTTCAGTTGTGTTGCTGTCAATAATGGGTAGAATTACAGAATGTTACTCGTGTGTAAAGTGATCACTTAAATCAACCTATGACGGTCGTCAGCCCCGTAAATGCCCAGACTTCCATATATATTTTTTGTTTTTATTTATTTGATAAATTTACATTTTTATTTATAACATAATACATTTGAAACATTTATACATATGGAAAACTTTTATATTTCGGTTCGCTGTGCCTCTCCAAAAAAGAGACTGAGCTCTTGTGCTTGGAGAGGAACTTACACTCGTGGTTTAATGTTTTATAAAAAACGTATAGTAGTCTTAATCTTTGATGAGGTGTCAAAAAATAATATAACGGCGAGCATCAGCGAGCATCCGAAACTATGGATGGAGCGAGTTCTACTCGCTGTACTGACTGCCTGAATGCTAGCATCGTGACATGATACGTTAATACGCCGAACGCTCCGACGAATACGACGAAATGCTCCGGTCAGTCTTCCCCCTTACGTGTGGCAAGTTAATATTTAGTATTTTGTTACTAATTTTTATGATGAAAACATCACTTTTTTGGCGAAATATTGTAAAACATTTAAGGCAGACGTCCGAGAGCGTCTAAAGCGTCAGTAAGGCTGAAGTAGCATAATACACTTGCGTGAAAGGTCAGACGGGTGCAGCAACACTATCGCTGCGTCAGTGTTTTGGCGTCAAGTACCGCCAGACGTCAGCGTTAGGGTGCTTGTGCACGACACGGAATTTACCGTCTTGCAGACCGATTTTTTCAAATAAAAGCGACTACGACAGTTAAGCGTGATCGACGCGAACCGAGATCACGTACCGATCAAACGCACCAATCCGAAGAAAGACGGACAAAAGCATGAGCCGATTGTTCATGCTAACCGTGTAAAATTCCGTGTAGTGCACAAGCGCTCTTACTATCACATAAAAAAAGTTCATAATATATGTTTTATCATATCTCAGACAATCTTCTAATGGTACATATATTATTTTAACGTTATCTTTCTTCTATGTACGTGTATGATTATGCAACCTCGAGTGCCCTAGCCACATTCATTTTTTTTCTTACCTTCTCGTTTTTTCTCAACAGTCATTTTGGTTCGCTCGCCCCTTGTTTAACATTCTTTGTACATTTCGTTTAACTGATTTCACTCACTGGAGTTTTTATTTTTCACTTCAACACTGATACACTTAAACAATGCATTCTTCTTCTTTGACATCATCATCCTACCATGAATCACATTTTTTTTCGTATATTCCACCGCTATACCATAAACTACCTTTTCAGATTCACACACAATACCTTTTAAATGTTCCCACATATTTCTAAACATTTTTATTTTTCAAATCTACAAGAACTCATTTATGGCATTGGAAAATCCCTCAAATTAGCAATTTAATAACGCCAAAACTCAGTTTTTGTATGGAGTCTACGATTTATTTTCTGTACATTTTATGAAACTTCAAGCTATTCAAACATCAAAGCAGAAAAATCCCCGATCTTAACCAGTAAAAGGAGGCAATTTTTTACTGGTGTGAAAAATGATTTATTCCGTTTTTTTCAATGTTGACGATATGAGGGAATATAAAAAATCCCTCATTTAAAAATATTTACAGAATTTCCTATCACCGATATTGAACGTAAAATTCAATGAAATACTGAACATAAATATTTGTAAAGATGAATAATGTCTATTTTTTAAAGAGAACATATTATTAAAAATAACGAGCATTTTTTGAGTTTTGTAGAGGGTTTTACCTGATTTTTTCGATTCAGTGTGGGAGTGACATACATTTCGTTTCATTATTTCCGACCTCGTTACCACAGTTAATATTTTCACCGATAAATTAAAAAAAAATTTCCAACATGAAAAAATAAACCATAATATCAATAAATCGAAAAGTATCGCCATAAAAAGTTTTGGATTTAACAAGGCATACCGCATTTTACGGACTATAAGACGCAAAAAATTCAGGCGCGTCTTTTATTCGAAATCAATATAAAAATGTTTAGATTTTTATTGAAAATTCCCTCCGGTCTTAATACTGGCCATATATGCGATGCCTCGGGAAACCAATCCCTATCTGGCAACATTGTAGTGATGAAGATCGTACAATAAAAAATGTAGTCCACCACACGACACCATACGTACATTTGTAGTGCACAAAAACACAGACAAATTGTGTAATGCGATATTTTCTGAGGCAATCAGAGAACAGAGGCGATTTTTAGAAATTTTAAAAATAAGATTTAAAAAAACTAAGATTAATAAGTTTGGATTTGCAATCTATTGTAACAATTAAAATTGTGCAATTGTTTTTAATTTTTTTTTACAAATTAATGTGCATTTTGAAGTCCTTAGCGTCTTAAAGACCTATAATACGGTATTTATATATAAATTATATTTTCTAGAAAAAACATGCTATAAAATATACGTATTAAGTTAGAGTTCATTTTCTTATACCGTGTTAAAGTATTCATAGAGCATCTTTTGATATTTAATAAAGCGTGAGTACTTCCGTGATCTACTAATGACCGATGGATACGGTCATAATAAAATAACAATATAAGATGCCCACCGGCCACTTAATGACCCAACCTGCTACAGGACCGCTCTATAGCGAATTTTAAAATTTTATCAAAGACAGTCATATCATTTCGCTCACTCCTTTCAAGAACGTCATAAATCAAAATTCGTAAATTTTCAGTTATGCATGTTTTCGAAATGCCCAGAAAATGAACTATATCCCAGCAAAAGAGGAATATTTTTAACGTAATATTTACCCGCTACAGGGCAGAAAATGTTGCTTTTGCATTTTTAAGAAAAGGTGCTGTATAATATTTTTTTTAAATAAACTACATATTTTTCAAATTGAAAAAAAATCTTCAGGTTTTACCTAAAAAGATCTGTTACACAGTAAAAAAATCCAAATTTGGTTGATATTTATTTTTAATACATTGTGTTTTATTTTTAAACATTAAAAACGTTCTCCTGAAAAATATTTTTTTTTTATTTATGACATTCTTGAAAGGAGTGAGCGATTTATCAAGATTTGAATATTAATGTCTTTATATATTATACATGGTATTGTTATTTATATGCAAACTAGCTAAGCGTTCTCTTCTATTTTAAATTTTTAACATTATTGTAACGTAAATAATAAGTCAGATATAAAATAAATCCACATAATTTGTTTAACAATAAAACATAGCTTACAACATTTGAGTGAGTCCAAATACTTGATCACAAATCTGGATTATCTTCTTATTCAACTCTTCTATAAAAACTCAAAGAACATAGCTGGTCCATAAGTCACTTCATTGGATAGAGGGGTTGTTAACTTGATCGCCAATTACACAAATGAAAGATGACTTAAGATGGTATAAAATACACAGCGTTTAGGGCGACGACATTTTATGCGAAAAAGGGAATAAAAGTGGAATATTAGGTAGAAAATGAGTTTGCATCTGAGGATGAACGCAGGGACAGACGGGTTAGATCAAAATTGAAGTCGGGAAATTTATAGAAAAGTTTATAAGATGTAAAAATAGAATTATCAATTATATATTACAAAGACCTTAAGACAATTGGAAACAAATATTTCTTAAATTCATCTTAAAATTTGCCGAAACCGAACCCGCGACGCCTGTTTCGGAGTGTCTACCCCACTCGACACGGTGTCTGTCTGATGCAAGATTATATTACTTACAAATCACGATTTATTTTATCAACAAAACGTAAAAAATATGTGTATTCTATTTATATTATTTTGACATCTCATCAAAGATGAAGAAGAATATGGAAGTCTGGGCATTTACGGGGCTGACGACCGTCATAGGCTGGTTTAAGTGATCACTTTACACACGTGTAACATTCACCAATTCTACCCATTATTGACAACCACACTACTCAAATTCTTGGAAGTTCTATATATATGAACCAATTTAGAAACCTTGTTCTTGAATCACTAGAACTTCACTAGACTAGACATCTATTGGTGAGATTTAAAGAAACTTTTTACTAAGCAGAAACTCTTATATTTGTGAACAAGTATTTGGACACACTCAAAATGTTGTATTATATTTCATATTCATTAGTAAATTAACGGATCGTTTAACTGCTAAAGCATTTATTTTGTATATTCAAATCATTGTTCAAAACAATGAATGATAAGAGAGTGTAATTTATGTTTTACATAAATTACATAATTAAATAATTTACAAAATATTATAGAATTTGTTATGCGTATTTAGTCACCCTGTGCGGTGCGCTCTCCGTTTCTTGTCACAGTACAGTTGATAATCAAATAGATCGATACCCACAGGACTTTACGTTGAATATTACGTGCAGAACAAATATCCTGATAAAACATTGCTCCGCTGAGCAGCTTTTTTTAATCTGATATTCTATCCTTTGATTAACAATTCTATTTTTACTTCTCAGTACCAGCAATGATTGATTTCTCCTGGGATTTATCTGAATCGAACACAAACATCCTATCAACTGGCATGGATGATGTCATAAATTAAATATGATTGAATTTTTTAAAATTTGTATTTAAAATTGATTGTATTGATTTGTATTTAAAATTGATTGATAAAACTGATTGAATTCAGAAATATTAAAACAAAGTCAAACTTAAAGTTTCATCCCGTTTTCCCATGCGTTGTCATATATTTTTTTTTCCAAAAGATGTTCTAGCCTAAACTTAGCATGCAAAGTTACAACTAAAAGATAAATATATTCTTCCTACCAGTATGCAAGCAAACTTTTTCATTTATCAGATTCATTTTTTATTTTTTTCCAAAAGACTTTCTAGCCTAAACTTACCATCCAAAACTACAACTTAAAATTAAATATAACCTTCCTACCGGTATGCAAGAAAAAGTTTTTATAAATCAGTTATGTTTCACATTGATAACAAACCTATTAAGAGGGAAAAATATTCATCGCGTTTTTTTGAGTTATTGAACCGGTCCTGGTAAGGAAAGTTGATCTATTGAGTTAGATGCATTAAAAGGTATTGCAAAACCATTTTCGCAGCTCACGAGATGATATTCCAGAGCTGAACAATAAAGATTTATTGATTTCTTAACCTTTAAAAAAAAATAACAAAACAAAATTAAATATAATTTAACTTATAAATAACAACATGCAGAAGAAAAGTTTGAAATAACGAAAAAAGCAGTATTTTAGTCATAGATTTCTTGCGTTTTCAGCATTTTTAATTCCTACTGTTAAAATGCATTGAATTACAAATTTTAAAAATGAAAATAAATGAGACGTATAGTACAAAATTTTTAAGTGGTTAGTAAATGAAACTCAGTAAACAAATTTTGAGTTAGAAAATAAGTCACTAGTAAATTATTCGAAATAATCGCATTACAAATTACAAATTATTGTGAACTTAAATTATTTGTTATAAATATATGAATACATTTCACATGCAGTATTCATCCTTGTTTTGAAATAAAGTAACTTTGAAATAAGTAACTTAGCTCATAATAAAGGCTCTACAAGAACGAGCTAATTTTAATGGTAATATTATTTATAAAATATCTCGAAAATCACACTGTTAATGCTTCAATTTTTTTTGTTAGAGCAACTAATTGATAATGATATCAATTAACTATTATTTCTAGGACAGTAATTATAACAGTCAATATAACACGTTGAACGCCACGGCAATTTTTAGAATTCCAATCTAAAAATCCAATTAATTTAAAAATATAATTTTACTTCTTGATTTTGAAAAAAAAAATATAAATCTACATAATTAAATTTTTTGTTAATTTATTAATGAATTTTCTGATCATGTAAGCTAGCCTTGATTTTCGTTTTCTTCCTGGAAGCTATCTATCCATATTAGCAAATAAAGCAATTAAATACAGTACGAAATAACTCGTAGTTGGCGTCCTAGCAAAAAACGCAATCTACGAATGATCTCGTATCCAATTAAAAAAATACTTATGCTTAATCAAGGAATTAGCATATTGGCTTGGCAAACATCAAAACTTTTAATAGTATCTTCAAAGTTTATTATAAACATTTATCAGTTTACATTATGGTACTAATAATATAATATGTCAGGTATTGAAAAATTAATATCTTAATTCAGCTCTGTAAAGATTCGCCAATCTGTTGCACGCCGCAGTCCTTATTGAGAACTAAACCATTTTATAATGTCAGATGGCTTACATTTTAATTTTGTTTTTATTCAATGACCTCAACAGGTTTTGTAACATGAATAGGCCACATAAACAGGTTCACTTGTATATCGTTTATGTTACAGTTCTATATAGAACAATGGTATACATTCACGCTCCCGACAACCACAAGACATGCATGCAAAACGTTCATTATGTATTTTATTACATAGTATTAGTATGTATTACACTCACTACTATAGTATGGCATTGTTGCATGGGGAGGCTCATACAACAACATACTGAACTCAGTGAAAATAGTACAGAAAACCATAATTAAAGTTATTTTGAAAAAAAAAACATATATCCACCAAAATTATTATTTAAAAAAAAAGTCCCAAATAAAAAATCCATTTATAAAAAAACCGCAATTTTTTAAATACTAAAGGGTGACAATTATTTCAATTTAACAAAAAAATTATCATCGAGTTTCTCAAACGATTTTTCTACTCCAAAATGCAACACCAAGCAATTTCAGCAAAACTTCATATATATGTATATATATATATATATATATATATATATATATTTATATATATATATATATATATATATATATATATATATATATATATATATATCTATATGTATATATATATATATATATATATATATATATATATATATATATATATATATATATATATATATATATATATATATATATATATATATATATATATATATATATATATATATATATATATATATATATATATATATATATATATATATATATATATATATATATATATATATATATATATATATATATATATATATATATATATATATATATATATATATATATATATATATATATATATTTATATATTGTAAATTTCATTGAAAAAGTTTCATTGAAAATATGAAGGTCGTTACATTTTAGTTTTGATATTCCCATTCTCATCATTAAATGAGAATTCACATTTAAGTTTCATTAAGTAAATACCAATATATTTGAAATAGTGGTATTTACAAAGTAAAACTTAAGTTCAAATTGGATAGATTTTACCACAAAGCGACTGCCGAATCAATAGATGAAATGGTCATTTTAGGAAAATTAATATTAGTATGCCTTTGTTTCGGTTAACTTGTATTTTTGTTTATGAAATACATACTTGCGAACGAATCGAAAATGAATTTTTGTAAATTTCGATTTATCAAAACATCGATTTTTTTATTGGTAAACCCCAAGATGCCATTGGTTCACATTTATACCTTTCCTATCAAATTTCATGCATTTATGGCATTCTTGTGCAATTCATGATAGACAATAATTCCTCAGCTATAAATCCGTTTTCAAAGTTTCCGTCTGACGGTAGATAATACTTCACTTTAATGGATTTATTCTTAAAACATAACAAATTTCAGTAAGCGTTCTTTTTTAAATTAAATATCAAATGTTTTACACTTCTTTACAAGTCTTTTTATTGTGGTTTTACAAGAAAACATTAGTTACTATTGAATACAATACTAAGATATTAAAATAAAACAATAAAAAGAGCACCCAAATGAGGAAGACGCTGCAGTTATGGGTATTAATATTCACGATTGCTCGACCTTATGATGAAATATATGATTTCACCAGAGCGTTACTCATTTGAATGTCATCCAGTACCTTTTATGACATCAGATTTTATGAAAATAATAAATTTATCATGTATATTATTTTTCGATTTATCAACAAAGATGAAGAAGTCTGGGCATTTACGGGGCTTACGACCGTCATAGGGTGATTTAAGTGATCACTTTACACACGTGTAACATTCACCAATTCCACCCATGATTGACAACCACACTACTCAAATCCTTGGAACTTATTTGTACATGGTTCAATTTCGAAACATAATGCTCAAATCACTAGATGTACACTAGATACGTCTATTAGCGAGAAAAACTTTTTATTGAGCAGAAACCCTTTCATTTGTATGTGCCGTCCGAATCCTGGATTATAATCACATACAAATGAAACGCTAGAAAACAACCTTTTGATTTGTATTATTTTAGATAATTTGACTAGTTTATTTATTTACAACATTTTGAGTATGCCCAAATACTTGTTCACAAACCTGGATTATCTCGAATTAAAGGAGTTATTTTTAGATTATTTTTTGGCATCTCATCTTTGTTGAGATGTCTAAAAATAATATGAAAAACAACTCTTGTAATTCGAGATAACACAAATTTGCGAACAAGTATTTGGACATACTCAAAATGTTGCAAATTTATCATTTATTTTCCTCTCGTGGATGCGAATAGAGTTAGTATATTAATTCAGCGCATCATCACCGCAGGTTTTCAATGCTGAAATCGAATGCTCCCCTAACCAATTACTTGATTAAAGTGATGAATACATTCAAATGGAGGTTTTTAACGGAATTGCGTTTTATTGGTACTGATGCACTTCAACATCACTGTATCTATCTGGTCAGCAACATAATGGCCATACAGAGTCAACTTCATTTTATAAAATGGAATATACAGGCGGACCTCAACTTTCGCACATGATTGGCTCGTTAAATGTTCGAAAGTAGAGAGACTTAAAAAAATAGTAATAACAAATACGAAAAATTGTCCTTTAAAATTTGTACTTACTAACTAAGAACTTATCCCTTATCTGCACCCAATGGTGCATAGGGCAGTGCATCGAATCGACGCAGTGTTATCTTGATCATTACTTACATGAAGGCAAGGTGATCACTCTTGCGCTTCAGGAACCAGTCCAGGGTAATATTGAATAAATATTACAGTGTAAAATCACTAACATTTATTTTCACCCTCCCTGGGAATCGAACCCGGGACCTCCAGCACGGTAGCTAAACACGCTGACCATTACACCGCGGAGGCGGAAATTTACAAATTGAATAAACATTTTATTTTCTTAGTGTTTTACTTTTTTTTTTCTTTTCTCCATTGAGAGTTCTGTAACATGTATACTATTATGGATCGCCCTACGCACTTGAGATATGCATTCTCCATTGGGATCATATTCTTACATATATTTTTAAAAAATGTTTCAAGATGCGTAAAAGCTTTGTTCATATTTTTTATTGTAAAAGTCTTAATGATTTCTTCAGGTTCTTCTTCCTCACTTTCAATTTGTATTTGATTTTCATTATCTTGTCAGTCCGTTAGAAATTCATTAGTCAAGGGTTCAAATTCAATCATCTCATGTATATATTTACTGTTAACATCCAGGTTTACTTCGTTCATAAGGTGAACTATTTTAAGTGTGATGGTTCTGGAGTTTCATCAGAATTTATGAAATCACCCATCATTTGTGGGCATAGTTGTTTCCATGAACCTTTCATTCTTGACTTGTTTGATCCAGCCCATGCTTCTCCAATATTGTTTATTGTGTCCCATATGTTATAATTCAGTAAGTACGTTAAATTTTTTTCAGTACGGACCTGGTTCATGTGCATTTCGTAGTGTGAAAGGCAAAAATTATTTTTTTTTAATGAGCGAAATAGCGAATTGTGCAAAAGTCGAATGTGCGAAAGATGAGGTCCGCCTGTATACTGTTTCAATAAGTATATTTTAGAGCCGGATTGATCACATTGTATTCATTTTGTACATGAAAAATACTCAATATCTCATGCACCTTTGGGAGGGGAAAAGGTTTACAATTTTTATTTTATTTTTGATTTTTATTTACGGCTAATGCCTTTAACAATAGAAACAAAAATATGTACAATATAAATTCAGTATGCACTAATAAAAATCATCACTTACAATAATGATCACCATCATACAAGAGATTTAATACAATACAATAGACTTTCAAAACAATCCGTCACATACACGACAGTTACATCTTAGAATGAAATCTGGAAATTCACGATTGCGAGAAAAACCGTATGTTCTGAACAACACTGATTCAGATTATTGATAGATTGATTCATTTAACATTATTATACACGACTGAAAGCAGCATCATATAATATCATCATTATGTAAAAATTAAATAATATTAAATTTATACTATTTTAAACAATTATAAAAAAATGCTAAAATGTACGTGTACGAGTATTTCTTAATTTTTTAAGCCTTCATTGAAGATATTTGATCTGTAAATCTATTTTCTCATTCTTTCGTAATTCATAATATAAATATAAAGAATCATAAAGATAAGGCGTCGATTAAAAAAAAACTGGTTTTATGTTGTAATAATATGATTTATTTAAAAGTTATTAATAAAACATGTTGTATTTATTACCCAGTAATAAATTAAACCTCCATAAATAACAAAGTTTTCCATTAAATAAAATCATCTTAAGAAGTATTAATCAATTTTTGTAATTAAATGTTGTTAGTATGAAACAGATTCCTTTTTTTATAATGTATAAAAAAGTATCTATACGATTAACCTATCTATCGACCATGTGCACACATGAATAACCTTAAAATATTTAAAAAAAAAAACAATATATCAATTTACATTTTGTATTTATAAATACTAAATATGGAATATTTTCTATTATAAATTCAGAAATCTGTTATTTTATTTTATAACATTTAGTAACCATCATGTAAAATTTTACTCAGTCGGCAGTCACTAAAAATAGAGGCTTAGTGCTACCCACGCCTACAATGGAACCACTCTCGATTTTTTAACCAAGACATATTTTTTTCCCCGTGCTACGTTTACTTTTGATTTGAATATTATCCTTATTATTTCGTATTACTTTTCACTCATACAATAGCTAAAGAAGTAGAGATCTATTTTCTTCATGGTAATATCCCCGTATTTTCCCACGCGCCTTAAAACATATTCTGAGCTCTCTCAACCTTTATGATATTTTAAGCATTATCTACTGAGAACCATATTAAGAATGATTCGATGTTCTTTGTGATAGCTTGCAGTACGGCTGTCAACAATACAAGGAAGCAGTAAACAGATGAACCTTGGTATAATTTTCAAGTACAAATTGAATTTAAAGTGATTTCTTTTCTCGATAGTGTCATTAACTTTTCAGTTAACAGTTTCACACTCTACATTCATGATTTGTTGAGTATTTTTCAATGGCACCACATCTCGAATATTTTAATCTTCCTTGTTGTAGCTTGAATGAGAGCCCAGTTTTTGTCTTCATAGCTCTTTACATGCACACTATTGGTATGCATTGCGTACAATTCTCATACGTAGACTGAGGCTGAACCAACTCTTTCTTACAATTTTTATGTAAAAAAAACATTATTAACTTTATGGTATGGTAATATAACACTCTCCTTATCATTCACCGTTCACTTCATGTAATACTATTTGAAAGTGGTTTTACACAAAGCGGACGATGAATGATAAGGAGAGTGTTAAACTTTTTCTTGCCATTTCTATCCCGACTTTGATCTGTTGGTAATGGACCCACTTGTCTTTGAGCCAATAGCACTGATATTGATGTACCCTTTATAATACTTTCCTTTCCATTATGAGCAGTACAATTTCCCGTCGTTAATTGGTTTTATACAGATACATTAATTTATTTATTGTTGATATCTAAAATCGATATGTTTTTGAAGACCGTTACAAAAATTAATACTTACTAACTAACTAACCATCACGCCGCTTCCCCGCAGGGGTAGGCAGAGAGAATAGAGCGCCACACCACTCTGTCCTTGCAAACATTCTTCGCCTATTCCACGTTCATGCATCTCCTCATACATACCCGCCGATTGTTGCGACTCCTAACCTGACCACTTTCAAGTATTTGGCATACCTGATCGTGCCATATTTTTCTCGGTCTTCCTCTGCTTCTTTTTCCGCTAACATTCACCTCATAAATTTGTTTTACCGATCTTTCCTCACTCATTCGTTCCACATGTACAAACCATCTCAACACACCTTTCTTAATTTTATCGATAATACTTATCTCAGCTTTGCATTCCTTCCTTATTTCACTATTCGCACATCTATCATACATCGTTTTGTCACACATTCTTCTGAGAGATCGCATTTCGACTGCATTCAGTCAAAAATAAATATTAAAATAAAATTAGTTACAGTAAGTATAGATTCTCGTAACACATTATTTGTTTTTAAAGTTTTACAGCGTTGCCTACATACTGCATAAAACCCAATGAATTAAAACATGAAAAGCTACCCGAAAGACCTCTTGGTGTGTGCATGTGTACATACGCTTGAATGCACATACCGATGTACACGTATGTACATACTACACAAAAAGGTTATGATTTCGTATTTTTAAACATGCACGACTAGATAATTACAAAATTCTCTTCTCGCCCGAAGTCACGGATATTTTACTTTATTTCATACATATACTACTACTATTACTACTACCATCACGCCGTTTCCCTGCAGGGGTAGGCAGAGAGGATGTCCTGACATACACTCCTTGCCTCTTTCACATCCATGCGTCTAGTCATACATGCCCTCCGATTACGCAGACTTTTGACATGGCCAGATTTTAGGTTCTGATTGATCTGATCTTGCCAAGTCTTTTTCAGTCGTCTTCTTGGTTTAATACTGTATATGTACATGTATAAACTAGTCGTTAAAAAAATATAATACTCAAGTGGTAAAAAAAAGGTGTTTTAACACTCTCCTTACCATTCATGGTTCACTTTGTGTAATAGCACTTTAATTACACAAATATTATTATTTTTATTTTTATTATACAAAGTGAACGATGATAACATACGCCAACATTTATTTCCTAAAAATAATCATAGATCTAGCCAAAGAATGAATAATTTATTAGAAATCCCTTTTTGTAAATCCAGACTCGCGCAAAAACACTCATTTTTCAAATCTTCAAAACTGTTCACATTATTCCACAAAGATTATTTGTTAGATGTTAATTACCTAAGTTTATGTAGATTTAAAATTATGCTTAGATTATTTATTGAAGAGACCGATTTAAGCTACTTTTTTCTTGTAGACGTATCACTCATGTAGTACATGCTTGCAAACTTTTTACTATTTACTTTTAAAAAAAAATTATGTTATAAAGTTTAAAATTAAAATAAAAAACTTTTTGTTTTATGATAGTCAAGTATTTTGTATTTTTTGTATTTTCTATTGACACTATTATTCTAGTTCTACTTAAAATAACTATTGTGTTCTTACCAGTATCCTTTACTATGACCTAAATTATATTGTTTACCCACACACAGGCCATGGCTTTGTGGGATCTTTTTTTGTATTTATATTTTATTCAAAAAAAAATTGAATTTATGTCATGTTTGTATAATGCTAAAGAATTTAAAATAAAGAAAAAAAATGATAAGGAGAAGTGAATGATAAGTATTTTGTTTATAACTGAATCTATTTGTTAGTTCAGTGTGCACTCACCGTATGCGTGCACTTTTGAGAATTTCCGTCAATCCATCTCAAACCCCCGACCTTTTTTCTACTGCCAGCGGAAGCAGAAAACCGAGAAATCACCCCATGGGAAAGGGAAATAAATTTCCTGTTCGAACCGGGATGTAAATTTCGGTGTATTGGTGTAGGGTTCTACACAATACACCGAAATGGTCGGAGCCGGTGCTTACCTAACTACAAGTGACTCTGAAATCTAGTTACGGCTTATGCAACACCGCTCATCATGGCTCTACTCAGACTTCAACGTTATATGTCTTACAGCCTGTACCTATATATGGGTGTATAATATCGATTATACGAATTATTTTTTAATTTTGTCAATAAAATATACGACGCTCCGAAAACGGAATTTTGTCATTACACGATTCACTTAAAGTGAGAGAAGGTCAATACACATTCATGTTAAATAGAATCTTGTCATGAGGTACAGTTCATAAAAACCGTTATTAAATTATAAAAATCTTTACGCTGGAATTTTTTCTTGTTTCTGATAATATAATCTATAGAATGAGTGGGTTTATTAAAACATGTCGTTATTCATCCCTTAATAAATAAATCTAGATTACCTCGTTTATTTCCCATAGTCATTTATTTTATTTTCTCAATTGTTATATTTTCTCATTCGTTTATTTCAAATATGCTTCTTACCTTATATTTTTCTCATTTATTTCTTTTAAATATGGTTCTTATGCCTATTTATTAAACCTTATTGTTTATTGTTTTTATTTTTTGCCATGTATCAGTTTTGGTTATTTAAAAAAAAAAATTGTAATATTATTATTTGTGTTTCAGTCTTGTCAACCTTAATCCCATGTCCCAAAATGAGAAACAGAAATTACCCATCGGGGATGTTATATTTATTTATGACTTTTGTATGTAATATGTTTTGAAAAATAAAAAAAAAATAAAATAAATAAGCAATAAAGAATAACATGATTATAATGCTACAAATTTGATATATCGGGATATTTAAATAATATGCAAAACATTAAACAACAAATTCCAAACAAATTATTTATGTGTAAATTATATATAATTATTAATTTTTAACATCAATTTTAAACATTAATTTTAAAATCATAAAACCTGAATCGATTGCACTCGTTCAATAAATAGCAATCTAATTTCAGTAATAATTGAAAGCATGCAGGTTACATTTTTAGAGCGTTGAACGTCTTCAATGTTTTAATATTACACCAATAATTTTAAATATCAAGGCTATCGACAATATGTTACCTATGAATAATGTCGATCATTTGCAGTAACTATTGCCCAATCAATTCACGATGCTCCATTGGAAATGTACATGCATAATAACGTCCACTTATTAAACCAATATATAGAGAAAAAATACAAACAACATAAATGATTCAATAATAAAAAAAATTAAAAAAGCACATGACAAACATTGTTTTAAATATCTATTGGTGAGATGTAAAGAAGCTTTTTGCTAAGCAGAAACTCTTATATTAGTCTGTAATTTTGGTTCATATATATATAGAACTTCCAAGAATTTGAGTAGTGTGGTTGTCAATAATGGGTAGAATTTTGAATGTTACACGTGTGTAAAGTGATTACTTAAAACCAGCCTATAAAGTCAGCCCCGTAAATGCCCAGACTTCCATATTCTTCTTCATCTTTGATGAGATGTTAAAAAATAGTATGAAAATAACTCTATAAATAATAATATGAAAATTTTGTGAACAAGTATTTGGACACACTCAAAATGTTGTAAATAAATTGTCTGGTCAAATTATTGTTTGAATTATAATTGTATACATAATGAATTAGCTACATTTTCGAAAACAGTATTAAAATTAAATATTACTTCGAACCATGGTATATACTCATATGTATTCGTATTTAAACACACTTCTTAAATAATGACGATAATAAATAAGATAATAAACGTATAGGTATACATATAAATATAATGTTACTATTTATACAAAACCTTTCGAAGCGTAAAATACATCATTATTGATCACATCACGTCAAATAAAAAAATGAAATAAAAAATCGGAGAAGTTGAACAAACAGTCTTCTTCTTCTTCCTTCTGATAAATCCGAAGATCTGTCTGTGGACTGCCAGCTGTCACGCCATCGCTTTATAGGTCTTTCTGATGGTCTATTTCCGTTTGGGTTCCCTTGAAGAGTAATTTGGACCAGTCTATTTCTTGCATTCTATTGACACGGGTATTCCAAAATCTTCTTTATCCTCCGTACTATACATATTACCGTATCCCAGATCAAGGTCAGTCGCGCTTTCAATCATCTTGGGCATTATTAGATCAAATTGGAATGGACTTAGATTATTGCCTTGTCTGATTCCAGTGGGTGTTGAGACCGCATTTGTGTGTGCTTAGCCTTATGTTTTGAGCAGAGCTTTTTCCCATGTAACGCGGTAGAACGGCGTTCCGACACCTTTTTTCACAGATATATGTATATATTTTTAAATTTTTAAATTAATTAGATGAAACAAGGTTTGCGCTTACGTAATTATGATAAATATTTATATCATTCGCCAAAATGATGAAATATTGGATTGTTATAAATATTTGAATAATTTTTCAATGAGATCTGGGAACTTTTCCGGGAGTTTATAGTTGACTTACGGGACCTTTTTTGTTTTAAAAAAAATCTAGATTTGATTATAGTATGGTATAGCTGTCACTGTTCAATCGTTGCATAGTTTTCATTATTTTTGAAATTCTATTAATTTAAATCAATATCTATTTGACGTTCTCTATTCTGACTATCAAAAGCTTTATTAAAATTAATAAAAAAGGATTGCGGTTTTAAAAAAATTCTATCGTTTTTTGTGCTGTTTGGCGAACTTTAAGATAATACTGATGTTAACCAGTTTCTTGAAGTTCTGATGTTTGTCTCTGTTTTTACGTGTCTTTCCAGTGTCATTAGGATAATAGGTTCGTGTTGTTAGTTAAGACTAAGCACCGAGCTTAATAGGCAATGCCTCTGTAGTTAGGGGGTTATCGGGATGATGATGGATGCATGCTACTGTTGGAATTACCGCATTTTCAAAGATCTTTGATATTAGCAGATACAAATCCTGGTGTAGCCTGTCCTAATCTATTTACATTAAATAAAATGATAAACTAATATCTAATTTTTACTGTAAAAAAATCAAGTTGACCTCAAATCCTAGTCGTAAACCTTACTTCATCCTTACTTCAATACAATATGACATTTGAATATGAATTTTATATCAGTTTACAATGAGTAAAAAATGAATTATTTTAAATAGATGAAACGTGACACTGTTTTATCTAAAAGCGGCAGAGAAAGAAAAATGAAGCAAATAACAACATAAGAATTCAGGAGAATATCATTAATAATGTTTTTACCAGGATATTAATAAAAATTTCAAAAATAATTATAATTGCTTTAGATGTAGTCGTATATTTTTAGGCGGCACGTATTTGTTTCTTTACTTTTTTATTTTTCATCTAAAAAAGCAATTATCTTAAAATTTTAAACGGTCAACACACAGTAGCAAAAAAGGAGCGTTACTGCAAGCTACAAGCTACATAAAATATTCTATTATTAATCGTAATAGCGGGAAAAAACACCATTGGATAAGATTTTTTTAATGATTTATTATAAGGATAATAATAATTAAGCTCTGCGTAATGATTAAGTTAAAAAGGGGAATATTATCAATATCTTTGAAAAATTATCAATATCTCGAACTTTTACTACAGTCGATTGAATTTTCCATTCAACTCAAACCATCTCAATCAAATAATAAAATACTACCACAACATAGGTAGGATTAAAAGAAAAAAAAAAAAGAAAACAATTTGATATTCATTAATTCATCAACTTTTTGATGAAAAAAAATCTAATCAAAGCACTCGTATAAAAACATGTGTCTAAAATATGCAGCAACTTTTTTTACTTTTTCGGCTGTCCTCGATTAAAGGACTTGTAATAATGTTATCCTTTGATGACGCGATTTTCAATAAATTCTATTTATATTACCTTACGAATAGTAGATTCTAAAATTAAACCGTTTTAAATCGATTCAATATGTACATATATATATATATATATATATATATATATATATATATATATATATATATATATATATATATATATATATATATATATATATATATATATATATATATATATATATATATATATATATATATATATATATATATATATATATATATATATATATATATATATATATATATATATATATTTATATATATATTTATATATATATATATATATATATATATATATATATATATATATATATATATATATATTTATAAATATATATATATATATATATATATATATATATATATATATATATATATATATATATATATATATATATATAAATATATATATATATATATATATATATATATATATATATATATATATATATATATATATATATATATACATATATATATATATATATATATATATATATATATATATATATATATATATATATATATACATATATATATATATATATATAAATATAAATATATATATATATATATATATATATATATATATATATATATATATATATATATATATATATATATATATATATATATATATATATATATATATATATATATATATATATATATATATATATATATATATATATATATATATATATATATATATATATATATATATATATCTATAATAGATAGATATTACAACCAAGTGATTGCCAAATTTATTAATGAAAAATTTGCTAGGATTTGGTGAAAATTTCGGTACATATATATATATATATATATATATTGTATATGTTGTTTAATTTTTAATACTTACACTAAAAGGTTCGGATAAGGTCTAAAAGACACGAAATTGTAAAAAAAAAAAACATATTCTTGAACTACGATAATTGTAAAAAAAGGATTGATCAACTATGGAATACGAAATATGTATATCCGTATGATAGTTTGAACATCACGATTCAAACGGTTTTTACCTGAATTTTTTCAGTATAATCTGACCTGTTCTATTTTGTAGGTATGGAAAATCGGAGCTACAGAATATCAAATATTTATTGTTCGCGTTGTGACATATTGATTGACATTTTCACAAATCAAGAGATACTTAAACTCACCAAAATAGTATGATTCACTTTTTTCGATTAAAAAACGAAGAATATTTTGTTTAAATTAAACACTTGTATATACCACTTTATCAAGTTTTATTTTTATTTACGACTAGTTTCGAAAACGACAGATGTTTTCATCTTCTGGTACAAATTGAAACTAACGAAAAAATATATATTTAGGTGTATATAAAGGTTAATAAATATAGGGAGGGGGGTTAAGGAACAAGATTTTTTTCTTATAAAAGTTAAGGAACCAAATCTTGTTCCTTAACCCCCCTCCCTAAATTTATTTACCCATATATACACCTAAATATGTTTTTGCTCGTTAGTTTCAATTTGCACCAGAAGATGAAAACATCTTTCGTTTTTGAAATTGGTCGTAAATAAAGATATAACTCGATAAAGTGGTATATTCAAGTGTTTAATTTTAATAAAATAATCATGTAATTTCACAAAGTTGTCGAATCAATAAATTAAGAATATATTCACAACTAGGAAGGAGAATATGGCAGTCTAGGTATTTAAAGGGCTAACGATCCGTCATAAAAATAAAGGTCTAAATAAAATGTTATTTCAAATCACCCATAGATGCTGCCCAGAACTCGCACATGAAGCGACGTAAGAATTATGATATATGTACGAATTCCAAAAAAATATTAGATTGGTTGTCAATCAAAGGTAGTATGGTAATTGTTATTTTGCGATCACTTAAACTAGCCTATGAGTGAACGAAATCAGATTTGTGAACACGGATTCGCCACAGTAAAATGTTGTAAAGTTATTTTGACAATTTATTGGACCGATGAAACGGGTAATAAGCCAACAGGATAATCCTTTTAAACTGATTCGAAAGTCAATAATGTTTTTACGACGCATCATATATTATTAAACCGTCCCTTTTAAACACTTTCATAATTACCAAAGGTTCTGGGTAAAGTGGCAAATTAATAATTTATAACCATTGGAAAACCAAAACCAATGGGTTTCAAACCATTTTAAAAGTTTTATAACCCGACCGCACAATCAAAATTTGGCAGCGTTTTGTATTAGTTTATTTGTTCCTTTAACCTTTATATTCAACCGAATGCTTGATAGGGTACAACTGGATTTTCAATCTAATATTTACTCAATAATACCCCGGACTGGTACCTGAAGCGCAGAGCTGATCACCTTCTCTTCACGTAGATATTTAGTGATCAGGATAACATTGCTTATATACGATGCAGTGCCCTTCGTACCATTGTGTGCGGATAAGGTATAGAAGGAGAAGAAACTGGATTGATTGAGAGCAAGGCGATCCCGTCCTATGCTTCATTTGCCAACTCCATATTAAATATTCCATCACCAATATGTTCGAGTTGCCTGGTGGTTTTGGTCAACCTCTCATTTGCTGATCGACTGCGGGAAGCGAGGTTGCAACTTTGCGGGTACATGCTACGCCGGCATATTCCCCCATGAGTCGAATAAACCAGAAAAGGTCTAGATCATGGGTCGGCAAAGTATGGCTCTGGAACTACATGAGGTACTCTTTAACCTTTTAAGTACGGCTCCGGCACAAATATCTCTTATGTAAGGCTCTTCGACTCTACGCATTCATGCGAACGATCTTTTTCAATCATTAACAAAAACTTATTTAAAATCCCTGAAATGCACACCAAGTCCTACCAAAATTCATTTTTTAATCTAGCCTGCGGTATGTGCAATGAAATACTTAATGAAATAGACATCAATAATGTTTCTTTTAATACGTTTAAAAAAAAAATTTGATGTCTATTTGACCAGTTGATTTTCTTTTCTATTTGAAAGAAATTTTCTATATAGTTATACTTATATGACAGTTATTTTTTATTTTATTATTTTTAGATTACTTAGGTGGAAACCTATAAATGGAATTGTTATTTTTTTAAATTTTATCATTTTATATTATTTTTGTAAAATATTCTATTGGTTTTCCAATAAAATCAAATAAATAAAATAAAAATAAAATGAACCTTACCAACGGAAAACTGAGAAACCGTCTAATTGATGAAAACCTAGAACCGTGCTAAAAATAACGACATACAAACCTGACTTAATCAATATATTCAATCAAGATATTTATATCGTGGGGTGCCCCAGTTTTCACATAATTTGTCTTGGACTTGAGGTTTGATCTTTCGCTTTTCCCCTTTTCCTCTCTCCCGCCCACTTCGAGGTATTTATATGAATAACATATATTTTTTTTAAAAACTGGAATGTTATAAATACCTCTTTTTTTACTCATTAATGTACATGTATTTATGGAACTGTTACGTACAATTTCCAAATAAAATTTCTGAGGGTTGTGATCCTTGTAGAAATTTCGAATATTTATATCGATAAATAAAATCCCACTTCGAGGTTTTAATACAAATTACATATTTTTTATTTTCAAACTGGAATGTTATGAAAACCTTTTTTTAACCCAGTAATGTACATGTATTTATGTGACTGTTATGTAAAATTTCCAAATAAAATTTGTAAGGGTTGTGATCCTGGTGCACTGAAATCAGTTATAGCAAATAAAAACCTATCAGCGGAAGCTAAACTGGCAGTGCACAACGGATTCCTGGTTCCAACTCTAATGTATGGAAGTGAAACATGGAGTTGGCAAAAGAAAGATGAAAGTAGACTGAATGCAGTCGAAATGCGATCTCTCAGAAGAATGTGCCACAAAACGATGTATGATAGATGTGCGAATAGTGAAATAAGGAAGGAATGCAAAGCTGAGAAATTAATTAAATTAAGAAAGGTGTGTTGAGATGGTTTGGACATGTAGAACGAATAAGTGAGGAAAGAACGGTAAAACAAATTTATGAGGCGAATGTTAGTGGGAAAATAAGCAGAGGAAGACCGAGAAAAACATGGCATGATCAGGTATGCCAAATACTTGAAAGTGGTCAGGTTAGGAGTCGTAACGTAGGAGATGCATGAACGTGGAAGAGGCGAAGAATGTTTGCAAGGACAGAGTGGTGTGGCGCTCTATTCTCCCTGCCTACCCCTGCGGGGAAGCGGCGTGATGGTTAGTTAGTTAGTTAGTTAGTGATCCTGAGTGTAAAATCATGTTTAGTTGGGTGTACCCGTAATTTTAAAAAAGGTTTAAAATTTATTAATTTAAAAAACAATCATTCAAAATGCACTCTTCTTCGGAATTGAAGGGTTTTAATGTATTTCAGCTTATAGATTTCAATAACGAAAATAGTCTTGAAGATGCATTTTCAGAGTTGCTAAAGTTATTTCATTTGGTGGTCACTATACCACCTGCAAGTGCTTCAGCAGAACGCGCATTTTCAGCTTTAAAACGAATACACGAATACACGCGTACTTAAGAAATACACAAGGACAAAATCGCCTTTCCAAACTATCTATGATTGCCATAGAAAAAAATATTAACAGATCTCAAACGTTCAGTGACCTTTTATGAGGATATTATAAATTCGTTTATGAAAAAAAGATAGGCGGTTCACTTTAGAATACAAATAAAAATGTTTCAGTACGTTGAGGGGCTATTTTTGACTAATTTTAAATGTGTATAAGTATATTCCTATTTTATAACATTGTGTGATAAATAATTCTCGAAAGCCTTTATTCATAATTCATAATAAGGTTTGGGCAAATACATATATTTTTTTGGGTTATTATTTAAAAAAAAATCATATCCACAATCTACAAAATTGATATATGTACATATGTATATACTTTATCAACCATTATTGTTGTATGTATACACATCTATGGATTCCGATGATGATTTTTAACACTATGTATGCTTATTATTGTATATGGTGATGGTACTTATTGGTGATGGTTGATATCTGAGGAAGTTATTTTATTGTAGTCAATATTTTCTTTATTTCAAGGTGATGGCTATCCCTTACAAAAGTTAAATGTATGCATATTTTTACAATGATTACAATACATTGTTTATCTTTATAATACTTTCTGGGTGCTTACTGTACTAGGAATGATATGATGTGAAGAAATCATAGGTACATCATGTATTCACTAATGTGAAAAATAATGGGCTTCCCTTACTGGTAAACCCTAGGCACGCCACTGGTATGTACGTGCTTTGCTAGAAATAAGCATGCTCATTTCGAGCGTGCTCATACAGCGCGGTTGGGTGGGACGTGCTCTGAACGCGTCTGAACAGGTTTGCTTTGCATTATGAGCGTGTTTGTATCGATGTATGTCATTACATGTCGATCATGACTATTTCGAGCAAATGTATTACAATGAAATAATTCAGATAATTTTGATATATATATATATATATATATATATATATATATATATATATATATATATATATATATTTAAATATATATATATTTATATATATATATATATATATATATATATATATATATATATATATATATATATATATATATATATATATATATATATATATATATATATATACGACGTTAATTATTATATATATATATATATATATTATTATATATATATATATATATGTATATATATATATATATATATATATATATAAGACGTTAATTATTAATATGCTGTTTAAAAATACGTTGCCATTTATATCTATGTTTCCTTTTGCAAAAAGTGCGCTCCTTAAAGAAATACATTCCATTTTGAAACTATGTGCTCTCAGTATTAAAAATATAAATTTGAGAACGTTGCAGCATTGTTTCAAGAAACATACAATTTGTATTACAATATCTACTTATTATATAATTTTTCTTCCAAATTCTCCAATTATTTGCATAGAGCCACGATATTATTTATGCCGTAGCTTTAATATAAATATCTATCCGAGCACTAATGCATAGTACATACTCTTTTGTGAGAAAACGGCGGTCTTTGCATGCAATTATTATTATTTACAAGTTCGCCTAATCTCGTTCGAGAGATGATGGTCTGTTTTATTACGAATCAATTTGCTATACGTATTGCAGAGTTATTTAATTATTACATAGACTCGAGCTCTCAGACCGACATCGTGAAGGCTAGGAATAATTTCCTTTATAAATATCACATGTACCATAAATTGGTGCTCTTTATATTACTACACAGACTCATCGTTAGCAAAATATTAATATATTTATGAATGTTTTATATATAAATATATATATATATATATATATATATATATATATATATATATATATATATATATATATATATATATATATATATATATATATATATATATATATATATATATATATATATATATATATATATATATATATATATATATATATATATATATATATATATATATATATATATATATATATATATATATATATATATATATATATATATATATATATATATATATATATATATATATATATATATATATATATATATATATATATATATATATATATATATATATATATGTGTGTGTGTGTGTGTGTCTGTGTGTATGTATATGCTAACTTTGATTTTAGAAGATAGTAATCATAAGGTAATATAAATAAAGATCATTGAATAAAACCTCGTCATCTTAGGACTTTATTAAAAGTCCTATTATCGAGGACAGACGAAAAAGTAAAAAAAAAGTTGCTGCATATTTCAAACGCTTATGTTTTTTTACAAGTACTTTAATTAGATTTTTTTTTAAATAAAAAAATTGATGAATTAATGAATATTAAATTGTGTTGTGAACACAAATTCTGGCGTTTCTCATGTATGTGATTATAATCCAGGATTCGGACCTCACATACTGATATAAGAGTTTCAGCTCAATTAAAAGCTTCTTTTCATCTCACTAATAAATGTCTCCAGTGAAGTTCTAGTGATTCAATAACAATGTTTCTGAATTGGTTCATACATATAGAACTTCCAAGAATTTGAGTAGTGTGGTTGTCAATAATGGGTAGAATTGGTGAATGTTACACGTGTGTAAAGTGATCACTTAAACCAGCCTATAACGGTCGTCAGCTCCGTAAATGCCCAGACATCCATATTCTTCTTTATCTTTGATGAGATGTAGAAAAATAAAATTTCATTGTTACTTTCTTACCTTGTTTTACATCCGATCAATCCACTCGTCTCCCTCGATCCCGCCAGAGAAAGCTTCCGCCTCCGTTAGAAAGCGAGCTTTGGACCTATTGTTTTTTTCCGTATTGTATTGATGTCATCATATATTTTCCACGGGTTTTACAGGGTGGCACAAAATTAATCAGCCTGTCGAAAGATGTTGTAAATGACGTCGTCATATTTGACATTTGTGACAAATTGATAAAACGGGCACAAATTTGTGTCAACACTGGCAGCAGCCTCATGACGGATATCAACTTTTTCACTTAACAGAAAAATATAAAGATCCAAATAAAGATATTTACGAATAAAAACTTTTTTTTTTAATTCGATATTTTTTCTTTTGAAAAAGTTATTTATAAACAAAATCGGATAATTTTTTTTATGACATTTAAACTGTGTGTATACTGTAGCTGTCTAGTTCACAAATGTCAAATATTATTAACGTATTACTTTTATGTGTTTTTTGTTAATAAAATACAACGTAATAGACTCAAAAAATCTGTGTTTGATTAAAAATTAATAGATAAATTAAAATGGAGTTCTACAAATTAAACGCCAAGTCAATAAATAACGTACTACCCATTTGCAAAAATTATAACATCTAACGGAGTGGTTAATTTTGTGTTACCCTATATTTTACATATTATATTTTCGTATTTTTTACATTTTTTAAAAGAGAAGCAAAGCCATCGTAATAAGACTGAAAAATTATAAAAATTTTATGCCTTAATTATATTATAGTTTAAAATAATAACAAAATAAACATCGTTTAATCCTTTGGCTACCAAAAATCGATAAACAGGTATTCGGTGCTCTAGCGATAGTTACCGGATCCGTAGAATCTGACGTCACGATTTACAAAAGTATTAGATTAATTTCGCACAGTATAACATCTACTATACTGTCCGAAATGAATCTGATACTTTTGTAAAGATGCCCTCAAACAAAATGCGCCCATCGGTGATGGGTCTGAACTGACCCAGTACAGAAATCACCTTTTAGGCGTTTTTATATTTTATTCATTAAGGATTCCTGTAGGGTTGTGCAAATTCTTTCGATACAAATAATGTTTTTTTTTTAAATCTCAATAAGTCATATATCGATATTTAGTATTAAATTTTTATTTGTATCTAACAATTAGTTGTAATATTACAAAAAAACTTATGTTACAAAAATACTTAAAGACAAAACGCTCACTCCTTTCAACAACGTCATACATCAAAAATCGTGATTTTTCAGTTGTGCTTATTTTCGAAATGCCCAGAAAATGTACTATATTCCAGCAAAAGCAGCATATTTTTAACTTAATATTTACCCGCTACAGCGCAAACAGTGTTGTTTTTGCATTTTGAAGAAAAGGTATTGTTCAACTATTTTTTTATAGATATATATACTAAATATTTTTCAAATGGAGAAAAAAACATCCAGGTTTTACCTAAAAAGATCTGTTGCACAATAAAAAGTTCAATAAGTGGCTTGAAATTTATTTTTAATACTTTTTATTATATTCACAATCTTTAAAAACGATCTCCTGAAAAATCAAGTTTTTTATACATGACGATGTTGAAAGGAGTGAGCGAAAAGAGAAAAACAAAGTACATTAAACCAATTTTGTTTCCACGAAAAGTAAGTTGAATTGATCCTTTTTTAATAAAGAGAGTTAATCAATAAAATGAAATCAATTGATACAAATATTGTATACAAAAATAGAAAAATCGTCTATTCCTCACACGCTTAGTCTATTCCTTTTAATACCAGATGTCGTTAATTAAGTCGGGAAGTCGTTTGATTTGCATTATTATACGCACGGCGTAAACGAAGGGTGGATATAAAGTAAGCAACATATAATTAGTCGATTTTTAAGTACTTACAAACATTAAGTTAAAAAAACTCCGAGAGATATTTTCGCTGCGTCGAAGATAAAATTAATTACAAATTTGTTTCAACAATGGCACAGAGTGTTTATTAATTATCAAAAACAATTTACTATTTAATAATTTATGTTTAAATCGCGGTATTTCTGGCTTAGTAACCCTTAAAATCCTGGTAGCCAAAGGATTAAACACAAAATTAAACTGAAGACTTAAATTCAGATTCTGACTTGTTCACAAAACAAAAAGGAGTTATAAACGGTTAAGAACAAAGTGCTATGAAGCCTCTCACGATGTTACTGAACCCAACTGAAATCAACTAAGTGCTGCACTTTTAGACGAGCAATAACTGGTACCCATACTTGAAAATAAATAAACTTTAATCGACTATCAAAACATAAATTTATGTACTATTGGTTTCAATTGTACAATTTAATATGAATATCATTTCTAAAACTCCAGATAAAAGTTTTACCTCGTAACGAAAAATGAGAAAAAATGTTACTTTTTCACCTACACGTTTTCTAGTAAATTAGCACCGGCATGTATCCGATGCGATTAAAATAAATATAAACGCATCTCGATTCGTTGGATAATATAATTTTTTTAAATAATTTTCTTCACATTCACGTTTCTTTCATTCGTTTGAGAAATGAACATTTGTTATGAATAATCAAAATAAATATATCCTTTTACTGTTCCTCACTAATACGTGAATATTATACTATAAAATTTAAAGATCGACGGCCGTTGAATGGGTTTGACTTACCAAGTTTATTTGGATTGTAAAACCTTTTTTTATATTTTATATTTGAAGCACTAACTTTATGATTTTCCATTTGAATTATAAACCTTTTTTGTTGTTTTTTTAATGATAAAGAAATTCTGAATCAGCTTTACGAGGAACCCATTAATTATTTTAAAAATATGATATCGTCATCAAATAAAATGAAACAATAATTAAAATAATAACTCCTAATCCCTGAGACCTTCCGATTACTCTGAAACAGTATTATGCCTTTCCCACGAAATTAATCATTTCGTTACGATTTCACGACTTCTATTTTAAAAGTGAATCTAGGAGCTTTTCGAAGAATGCTTTTCTCCAGAGACATTTTCATTAGATCTCTTATAAACGGAGTAATTTTGTTGGCATATTCTTTCAAAAGTCATGTTGGTAGTGGGTCCAATAAACACTGTTTATTGGGCCAAGCATTAATTAGTTTTGTAATTTTGCTTAATGTTGTCAATTAGAAAACATTCAAACACTGCAAGGCATTAAAAGAAATTGTTTTTTTTTAAATAAACAATACTGCGCTCCGAATATTCTCGATATATATTTTTATATCATTAACAAATTTAAAAGCAGTGGGCTGTGTAGTTATTTTAAGTTTGCAATATCCGCGAACTTTGAAGACTTTGCCACGGGAGTTTGATTAAAATTCTATATTTATCATGATAAGAAAATTATTATTTTTAAGCCATCGGCATCGCTTTAATCCTCAAACGAATTCGAATACATGAAAATGGTTTCTTTTTTGGGAATACAATACACCCGCTTAAAGAGAGAGAAGTTAAAAAAAGATCTTAATATTTTATACAGCTGGAAAAAAATTATGGATGTTAAGAAAATTCAGAGATCTGTGTAAATACTTAGTTCGTGGAAAATACGAAAACGTAAAAAAAAATATTTCAATTAAAAAAACTCTGATCTTTGTCATTGTTTAACTTCTATCTTTCTCTTGAATGTAATTTCTAAATAAAAAGAGGTGTAATTTCTGAAGAAAAACATAAAAACTAAATTTGTTTTTTTTTTTAATTTTTTGAAATAATTTAAAAAAACGTTATGGATAAAGAATCATTTATGGCTTACCTACATTGAATTTGACAATTTGAACAAAAAATGGTCCCGGCTCTGCAGTAATCTACCTTCGAAGAATGTTCTGAATTAAAATCGATAGAACCACCCTCGTCTATTAAAATCGCTTTTTAATCGCTTTTTCCATTTCGAATATTGTTATTGTTCATGCTTTTTCTCTTCTGTTAGACTAGTTGACGTAACCTGCGGAAAGGTGACTCTGAATACGGTGTCTGGAGGGTCTCCAGCCATACAAAGGATGTTCCGTGATGTTATGACCACCACTTGCAACGTGACGGGGTGACCACCACTCGGGTTGTGGGGACACTGGGGGGTTGGACCTGGAGGGAGCGGGGGTTGCCATTACAATACCAGAGGGGGCCATCATAAGAAATATATAAAATACTAAACACTCTCCTTGTCATCCATTGTTTACTTTGCATAATACCACTTTAATAAATACTTATTCGTGACTACCGGTTTCGGAAAATCATTTCATCGCCAGGTCATTAAAATGCAATTATTACGATGTGTAATTATTACGAGTACACTAAATCGATATAACTTACCGTCAATCCAGATGAAAAGTCGTTTGATTATAAGTAAATGGCATTTTTTTCAACTTCAGAATTTAAAAATATACAAATCTTAGAAATGTTTTTTTTTATAGATACTTATGTATTTTAGATATATATTTATATGTATATATACCACACCACACACACACACACACACCAATCTATATTCGGAAACAATCGTTTGTTTTGCATTCATGCATCTTCTCATTCATAACATTTTCTGGCTTGCAAGTAGACAAAAACTTGAAATGGAATTTGCTTACAGAAAACGCTGGAAAAAAGTGAAAACAAATAACTTTCTTCCGAAAATATAATACGTTTTTAAAGTTTAAAAATATAATACAATGTTATAAAAATAAATATCAAGCCACTTATTAAACTTTTTACTGTGCAACTGATCATTTCAGGTAAAACCTGAAGGTTTTTTCTCCATTTGAAATAAATTAGTATATTTAAAAAAATAATTAAACAATCCTTTTCTTCAAAATGCAAAAACATCACTTTCTGCCCTGTAGCGAGTAAATATTAAGTTAAAAATATGCCGCTTTTGCTTTGATATAGTACATTTTCTAGGCATTCTGAAAATATGCACAACTGAATATTGACGATTTTTGATTTATGACGTTCTTGATCGATATACACACAAAAAACAATTTTTTTTTCGTCATAAATTTAAAGCGTTGTGTCTTACAGCACCGATTCATTTACCCGACCTTACACATCCATACATGAACATATGCTTTAGGCATTTTTCTAATACGTCCGCATTGTGTCACCTAATAGAGATGATCTCGAATTGAAGAACAAAATTTACATCTATAATTGGCGGTTTAATTTTTTCAAATGCTAGAATCCTTTTCATGGTATTCAGAAAAAACACATTGAGGATTTAAAAATATTTAAGATTTATTACGAGGAATATATTAGCATGACCAATTTATTTTTTCAAACACTGTTGGGTGTGTTATGTAACAATGCTAAATATCCAACTTATTTTGCGCCAACCCAATTTATAAGGATTCCCGTATTACGATTCAAGATATTGAAATACTTTTATTATCAGTTACGGCGATTGGTCCGGATAGTGACGATATGAAAAATAATTGCACTGATACTCGTATAATTAATACCTTTGACCAATAACTAGTTGTAATAACTAGAAGTCTACAGTAACACCCCCTATAACGTTGAGATAGGTACCGCATTATCAGAGAGAATGTTATAAGCGGTTAATTTTTAAAAATTGTGGTTTTACATTTTAACCAGCGGAAAGGACATAAATGAGTCATTTAAAATTAAAAAAACAATTTTGAAACATTAACACCTTACAACGTTTCCATTGATAATGCTGTACCTATCTCAACGTCATAGGGGGGTTTACTGTATTTGTTATGTATGAATTACACTGCAGGAACATTTTTGTGACTAGAATTTTTATACAATATTTTGAGTGTGTCCAAATACTTGTTCATAAATCTGGATTATCTCAAATTATAGGAGTTATTTTTCGTATCATTTTTTGATATCTCAACATAGATGAAGACGAATATGGAAGTCTGGGTATTTACGAGGCTTACGGCCGTCATAGGCTGGTTTACGTAATTGCTTTACACACGTGTAACATTCACCAATTCTACCCATGATTGACAACCACACTACTCAAATTCTTAGACTTCTATATATATGGTTAATTTTCAAAAAAATAGTGCTTGAAACACTAGAATTTAATCCATTATTAATTCAAGTTTTACTAAGTAAATTAAAAATGGATAAAATTTACCACAAAGTGCCTGCCGAAACAATTAATGAAACACTAGAATTTCACTAAAGACATCTATTAATAAGATGAAATCTTTCATCTACATAAGTACACGGGTAGTGAATTTCCTACGACATTTTCACTAGACTAGATCTTCTGTTGGCAACCAACTCTGTGATCAGGAATTCATCTGACCGTAAGATCTACCAACAAAATCATTTTGCATTCAAACATAATGTGTTATGCACGCAGTATGTGCGTTTCATAACTCACTAGAGTAGAAGAATTTTCTTCCTGGCTCTATCCCAACTTATCGTCTTTGTAGACTACTGGGGTCAGCTCTTCTCGTCCTCAGGTCAAAGGTTCTTCCTCCTAACTTTCCTTGGACAAACTTTTTCCTCTAATTACCACTGGAATCCTGCAAACTGGCTCTGGCACATTGTCAGTCACTGGATCACCGAGAGAAGAATCACTCTCGCTGCCAAACAGGGTAGTGCACCTTGGCGTTTGTTTTTCCATGAAATTTCGGTTTTTTTTACTGTATTTTTTTTATCCACCGATGGTCGTCAGACGTAGAACCAGAGTGGCCCAGGTAACTAGGTATGTATCTGCTGTCATTAACCAAGCCATGACCAATTATCGGATTAAATTAATGACCCTGAAAACCCATTCGATTCGGAGGATCTTCTGGATTCTCTCAAAAAACTGGATCTTACTCAGAATCTCAAGGATTTAATGGAGGTTCTCAGCCATCATTCGTTGGCCAGTCATATAGTCAACCTTCGTATAAATCTCCAGGACAAGAAATTCCCATTCTTAAGTCAGTTAACGAAAACCATGTGGATGGAAGTTACACCTTCAGGTATGTAATAACTATTTGCCTACCTTAATATATAACTAGGTCTATATCTGCTGTTATTAATCAAGCAATGACCTATTATCGGATTAAATTAATGATCCTGAAAACCCATTAGGGATGGTGTACGTTTAGTACCCGAGTATGCCGACACCCACCATGTGTGAGCCGCTACAATCATCTGGGTCAGATGCTCGGTCCCTGCCTGTATCAGATGTCAACCGTGTGACGTTGCCCACTCCCTACTGCGTCGAGGAATATGTCAGGAGTTTCTGTTCATTGAGTGTGAGACCAGTTGGCATTTCTCAGTATACAGCACATAAAACACTAGAACAGCTAATTTCAACTAATTAATACAATAACCCGTGCTGACTTGTACTCATGAGCGGATGGCACTCACTCACTTTTTCGTCATTATTATTTTGCTACTCAGATCAATTTAATATTTTAACAACCATTATATTATCTACAAAAGCAAAATTTCTCTTTGTCGGCACGGGTTAGAATATTTATGTATATGCAAATATATATATATATATATATATATATATATATATATATATATATATATATATATATATATATATATATATATATATATATGTAGTATGCCCCTGAAATATTCATAACCTTTTTTTAAAACCATATCTGCCCCCTGTGAGGAGCATATGCAGTCCATAAATTGTCTCCAGGTTTTTCTGTCAGCCGCCAGCTTCCTTGCATCCTCCCAAGTTAGGTCTCTTTTTGAATGATTTTAAATAATGAACATATAACCAGATTTTTCTAATTATAGAGCCTTGCATTGTCTGTATCAAAAGGGTTCCATCCCCAATAAAGGGTAAGATTCCCCGGTGTTTAACATATAAGTTTGTTCTTTTAATAGAGCAAAATGTGAAACTTACAAGAAGAACCGTTTAATATGTTTTATATTATTTTATAATCATATAATTAAACACTGTGTTGGACATGCATGTATTTTATTATATTCGGTAATCTTCGATTGACTCGTATGTACTGTAAAAGTGACTGAATTAGAATATACCATATAAATATACCAATTAAAGTATTATATAATGACTTTAGTTGGTGTACGTCTGAGCCACTAAATTATTATTCCTTCATTCAAATTTAGGCAGCTATTTTTCATGCCAACACTGTGCATTTTATTTTGGTTTTTGATTTAAATTCTAAAGTAAGTTCTGTAAGTCCACATATAATACTATGTATGAAGTTCCAAGTTTTGTTTCATGACCAGATCAACAGAATGTTGAGTATACAGTAAAAAAATATGTTTACATAAAATATATGCATATATATATATATATATATATATATGTATATATATATATGTATAAATATATATATATATATATATATATATATATATATATATATATATATATATATATATATATATATATATATATATATATATATATATATATATATATATATATATATATATATATATATATATATATATATATATATATATATATATATATATATATATATATATATATATATATATATATATATATATATATATATATTTATACATATATATATATACATATATATATATATATATATATATATATATATATATATATGCATATATTTTATGTAAACATATTTTTTTACTGTATACTCAACATTCTGTTGATCTGGTCATGAAACAAAACTTGGAACTTCATACATAGTATTATATGTGGACTTACAGAACTTACTTTAGAATTTAAATCAAAAACCAAAATAAAATGCACAGTGTTGGCATGAAAAATAGCTGCCTAAATTTGAATGAAGGAATAATAATTTAGTGGCTCAGACGTACACCAACTAAAGTCATTATATAATACTTTAATTGGTATATTTATATGGTATATTCTAATTCAGTCACTTTTACAGTACATACGAGTCAATCGAAGATTACCGAATATAATAAAATACATGCATGTCCAACACAGTGTTTAATTATATGATTATAAAATAATATAAAACATATTAAACGGTTCTTCTTGTAAGTTTCACATTTTGCTCTATTAAAAGAACAAACTTATATGTTAAACACCGGGGAATCTTACCCTTTATTGGGGATGGAACCCTTTTGATACAGACAATGCAAGGCTCTATAATTAGAAAAATCTGGTTATATGTTCATTATTTAAAATCATTCAAAAAGAGATACATTTTACACTACTGACTTCTACAAGAGTTTATAAAACAATACACTAAAGTATTTTACTTACCTGTGTATTCGTACAAGCTAAACTGTTATGTTTGCAGTTTTTGACAATGTTTTTGACATGCAAAATAGAAGCAATGGAAAATAGATATATGTAACTAAACATATCAATTACAGAAATTAAGATGTATTATTTTAAATCAATTAAAGATTATTTTTAATATTAGAAAGGATTTGCGATCTCATTGGTCAGTATTGTGGACTCAAGTTTGGAACCCACTCTCCAACAACTGAGTTTTTAAACACAAGCCGCTTATCTGAAAATAGTACTGAATCGAAATATTTTTGTATTTGTATATACATATATATATATATATATATATATATATATATATATATATATATATATATATATATATATATATATATATATATATATATATATATATATATATATATATATATATATATATATATATATATATATATATATATATATATATATATATATATATTTGTATATACCATATAATACAACTATTTTAAATTTTTGTCAGAAAACACATCAAATTGTAAAATTTCGAGTCACATATAATTTTTTTGACAGTATATTTATATATTAATGGGCCATCAAAAACAAAT
The DNA here is from genome assembly GCF_059751285.1 of Brachycentrus maculatus. Taxonomy (NCBI): domain Eukaryota; kingdom Metazoa; phylum Arthropoda; class Insecta; order Trichoptera; family Brachycentridae; genus Brachycentrus; species Brachycentrus maculatus. The sequence continues at coordinate 84,721 of NW_028281012.1, forward strand.
ACCATAAAATTATATTTTGAAACATTTTCTCTTAAATATATTACTTATGAAGTGTGACATAGGATAGTATGCCTCTAAGTCAGAAAATTATCGTACTTCAAGAAATAATAAAAATACATTGGGTTTTTTCGAAGACTACTTTTTAGGCGGACAGAAATATTAAATTAAGGAGATAAAGTGTGTGTATATGATTTTTTACCCACACAAAGCTACTACTTGTTAAATATACACATACCAACCTGCTCGAAGATCCTGATGAGAACTTCAATGTCTTCCCTTTCACCTGTGTAGTGAGTAAGCACGATATCTTCTTGTACACCAAGCATTTTTTTATCCTCATCTCCGCGGTGGGGCCTGAATAATGAAATCGTATAAATACTTGTGAAATCGGCCAGTATAGGCATCATTCAGGGTTTAGTTTCGTGTGCGACGCAACTGAACTTAACAAAGATGGTTTACAGAGTAAGTTAAAATTTACAAGTAGTTTGTTTTTGTTTTCCGAGGATTACTCTTAAATCCGAGGAAAACAAAAACTTCTTTTCCGGAGATTACTCTAAAATCCAAATAACGATTACCATTTCTCTCTTTTTTTTAATTTAATAAATTAGACATAAGTTTGACCGTTAAAATGTAACTTCAATGACGTCATAGTTCAGATGGTATAGAGGATGTGCAAAGCGTTTCTGATCGAATAAAACGTGATGCACGATTCTAGCGACCGAGGCGTAAAAAACATACCAGCACGTAATATTTAGTAATCATTGTTTTTGTACTATATTTTTTTAATCATGAATTGTAATATTTATCAGACTTCATTTTTGAGTAATTTATCATCATATGTATAAAAACGGCCTCATTTATTTAAAATATTTTATTTTCAACTAACTAACTAACCATCACGCCACTTCCCCGCAGGGGTTTGCAGAGAGAATAGAGCTCCATACCACTCTGTATTTGAAAACGTTCTTCGCCTCTTCCACGTTCGTGCGTCTCCTCATACATACCCGCCGATTATTTAAATTTTTTCTCGGTTTTCCTCTGCTCCTTTTTTAAAACTATATTCGATTTATTAAATTAATATTCTATTTGGGATTGTATAAATCTTACAGGGATTAACTAGGAATGCTTTAAATATAATTTATAGGCTGCATGATTTTCAAGGGGATATGATTTTTTTTTGCGATACGAAAATGATTTTGATGGTGACCGTGTAGTATGTTATGCAAAGTAATTTTATGGACATCAGCTAATGAGTTTTTTTCTTTGTTGATTACGGATGATATTTTATGTGCAGTTTTTGTTTTTGTTTTAAAAATTTCTGTCAATTGTGTAATAAGTTCAATCAAATATTTTGTTTCAGTGCTGGGTTGGGATTACTTTGCTGGCGGCAACATGCTTAGGGGCCCAGCTAGACAAGACTTACCTTCCTCCAAGTAACGCTCAAAGCGCTGGAGGCTCAGCATTTTTATCTGCTCCGGCGTATAACTCCCCATCACAAGGAAAACAAGGATTCTCTTCTGGCTCAGATTACAGCAAAATTGAGTCATTTTCATCAAACGGATTTGGAGGAGGTGCCGGTATTAAATCCAGTGGATTTTCAGGGCAAAGTTTTGCTGGAAAACAGCAAGGATTTGGAGGAGGGGGATCCACTAGTTATGGAGGATCAGCTGGCTTTGGGGGTTCATCTAGCTTTGGAGGATCTCAGTCTGCTTTTGGAAAGTCCCAAGGCTTTGGTGGATCCCCACAAAAAATTAGCCAAGGCTTTACAAGCGGCAGTTCTTTTGGCTCATCATCTGGATCAGGTGGTTTCGGAGGACAAGGTGGCATAGGAGGATCAGGATTTGGAGGACAGGGTGGAAAGAGTGGATCAGGTGGTTTCGGAGGACAAGGTGGCATAGGAGGATCAGGATTTGGAGGACAGGGTGGAAAGAGTGGATCAGGAGCTTTTGGTGGACAGAGTGGATTTGGGGGTCAAGGTGGAATTGGTCAGGGTGGGTATGCCGGGGGCAAGAGTGGATCGGGATCGTTCGGTGGACAGAGTGGATTTGGGGGTCAAGGTGGAATTGGTCAGGGTGGATATGCTGGGGGAAAGAGTGGATCGGCATCGTTCGGTGGACAGAGTGGATTTGGGGGTCAAGGTGGAATTGGTCAGGGTGGATATGCCGGAGGAAAGAGTGGATCAGGGGCGTTCGGCGGACAGAGTGGATTTGGAGGCCAAAGCGGAATTAGTCAGGGTGGATACGCTGGGGGAAAGAGTGGATCGGGAGCGTTCGGTGGACAGAGTGGATTTGGAGGCCAGAGCGGAGTTGGTCAGGGTGGATACGCGGGGGGAAAGAGTGGATCAGGAGCGTTCGGTGGACAAAGTGGATTTGGGGGCCAAAGCGGAATTAGTCAGGGTGGATACGCGGGGGGAAAGAGTGGATCGGGAGCGTTCGGTGGACAAAGTGGATTTGGGGGTCAAAGCGGTATTAGTCAGGGTGGATACGCTGGGGGAAAGAGTGCATCAGGAGCGTTCGGTACACAGAGTGGATTTGGAGGACAATCTGGATTTGGACTACAAAGTGGAAAAGGATTTGGATTTGGAGGATCTTCTGGATTCTCTCAAAAATCTGGATCTTACTCAGGATCTCAAGGATTTAATGGAGGTTCTCAGCCATCATTCGTTGGCCAGTCATATAGTCAACCTTCGTATAAATCTCCAGGACAAGAAATTCCCATTCTTAAGTCAGTTAACGAAAACCATGTGGATGGAAGTTACACATTCAGGTATTTCAAAACTATTTCCTTACCTTAATATGTTATATATATATATATATTTATATATATATATATATATATATATATATATATATATATATATATATATATATATATATATATATATATATATATATATATATATATATATATATATATATATATAAATATATATAAATATATATATATATATATATATATATATATATATATATATATGTGTATATATATATATATATATATATATATATATATATATATATATATATATATATATATATATATACATATATATATATATATATATTTATATATATATATATATATATATATATATATATATATATATATATATATATATATGTAGTATGCCCCTGAAATATTCATAACCTTTTTTTAAAACCATATCTGCCCCCTGTGAGGAGCATATGCAGTCCATAAATTGTCTCCAGGTTTTTCTGTCAGCCGCCAGCTTCCTTGCATCCTCCCAAGTTAGGTCCGCTTCCCAAGGTTCAGACGAGAAAAGAGGCAAGCTTGATTATAGTTCTCGGCAGGCAAGCCTAGCCTACTGAATCGCCTTTTCTTGACAATAGTTGTGACCAAGCTGCATTCTACGCCTTATCTCTTCATTCCTCACAAAGTCAAACCATTGCACGCCTAAAATTCTTATTATCGAGTATAATTTTGATCTCCAGACAGCCTTCATACTGTTCAATGCGGACCCTGTGAGTCCTAAACGCACTCCCAGTAACTTTTAAAGACTGCCATTTTCAGTTATGCACACTTTCAATTACTTGAAACTCTAGACCCTTTCGATGAGCTCGTAACTCAACGTCAAGGCTAGCTGGGTATCTAGGCATGAGCTGTTGCAAAAAACATGGGTTTTTGCAAAACTTGTTGTACGTAAGCCAGTCGGCAGTAAATTGGAGATGATCGGTGGAGTTAGAATTACAAAAGAATTTTCCGGACAGATAGTAATGACTTGCGAATAATGAAATCCATGAAGAGGAACAGCTTAAGGATGTAGCTTTGTCTGACTACTTTAGAGACCCTAAACCAATCCTTGTCAACTCTCATACGGAAATAATAAACTAACGTGTATTATATAATTTTTTAGCTACGAAACCGGAAATAACATAAAGGCTGAGGAAAGTGGACAAGGTGGCCAAGGCGCCCAAGGTGGATTTGCTTTTGTTGCCCCAGATGGTGGTCAGTATGCCGTCACCTACACTGCTGATGAACAAGGTTTTCACCCAATGGGAGCCCATCTTCCCACCCCTCCTCCGATTCCCCAGGCCATTCAGGAATCCATCGAAAGAAACTTGAAGGAAGAAGCAGCTAATCCTAATAGGTATGACATATGTGACACCCTCTAAATATAATATCTGACCAAAAAAATATAAAACAATCTACATTATAGAATCGAAACGATTATCTATTGATAAAATTTGTGACCATGAAACCATACTCCTAAAACAATTTGAGTGTGTCCAAATACTTGTTAACAAAATCTGGATTATCTCCGATTACAGGAGTTATTTTCATATCATTTTTTGACATCTCATCGAAGATGAAGAAGACTATGGAAGTCTGGGCATTTACGGGGCTGACGGCCTGATATAAGAGTTTCTGCTGAATAAAAAGCTTATTTTAATCTCACCAATAAATGTCTCTAGTGAAGTTCTAGTGATTCAATGACAATGTTTCTGAATTGGTTCATACATAGAACTTTTAAGAATTTGAGTAGTGTGGGTGTCAATAATGGGTAGAATTGGTGAATGTTACATTGTGTAAAGTGATCACTTAAATCAGCCTATGACGGTCGTCAGCCCCGTTAATGCCCAGACTCCCATAGTCTTCTTCATCTTTGTTGAAATGTCAAAAAATAATACCGTGCTCTAATATATTTTATTATTTACCTGTTTAGTTAGTTTACCTGTTTTTAATCGATTCATGTCTTTTTTCCGCTTGATTTGGATATTATAAGTTTTTTACACTATCAAATCAATTATGTAAAAATAAATAAATCAAATAAATAATTTCATAAATATTCGACGAGTGTCTTACGAGGAATACATGCATCACAATTTTTTTAACATTTTATTTTATATGAACGTAACCACAAGATTTTTTTATATTTAATTTTAACACAAGATACATACTTTTGAATACTCCACATTTGACTTCTTCTGAAAACGTTTTTTGCAAATATGTTGATTTTATTTATTTGATTCCAATTATAAAACCTTCTGGGCTATTTTTTCCCCAGACAAAGTGACGACGGATCATACAAGGGTGACGATGGTGCTTACAAGGGAAGTCAAGGAGGATACCAAGGATCGTATGGATCTCAAGGATCTTTCTCAGCCAAGGGTTCCCAAGGATCTTTTGGTTCCCAGGGTGGATTCGATTCGGATCCCAAGGATCTTTCTCAGCCAAGGGTCCCCAAGGATCTTTTGGTTCCCAGGGTGGATTCGGATCCCAGGGATCTTTTGGCTCCAAGGGAGCTATTGGATCTCAAGGAGCTTTCGGATCTCAAACATATTCCGGATCCCAAAGTGGCTTCGGATCCCAGGGAGGTTTCAGTTCCGGTGGCTTCGGATCCCAGGGATCCGTCGGGTCAAAGGGCGCTTTCGGATCTCAGGGAGTTTTTGGATCCCAAGGTTCGCAAGGAAGTCAGAAAGGAAATTTCCGGACTGCCCCATCCTTCGATAGCACTGGATACCATTACTAATCAATATTACAAAATTGAAGTGCCATTAGAAAGGAAATCTGGTTATTAATTTATATACAAAAATTAGAAAATTACTTTTTTGCCTGTAAAAAAGTTAACTTGAGGCAATCAAGCGATTTTATTTCACAATAAACACAGTGTTAATAGTACAATACGCATCATCGTATTAATCTTTTGTCAACAGTGTTTTTTTTTTAAATCAAATTAAACAGTATATTTTTTTAAAAATGCGATCTTTTATTACGTACAAATACTAATATTGCTGTATCGTTGTTTACTCTGTTTGTATTTGCACACATTGTCTTTGGCGATATATTCCCCCTTATGTAGGTACTAAGGTGTGTGTACAAAAAAAAAAAAAATAAAAAAAAAAAAATATATATATATATATGTATATATATATATATATATATATATATATATATATATATATATATATATATATATATATATATATATATAAATATATATATATATATATTTATATATATATATATATATATATATATATATATATATATATATATATAAATATATATATATATATATATATATATATATGTATATATATATATATATATATATATATATATATATATATATATATATATATATATATATATATATATATATATATTTGTATATATGCCTATGTGTAGTTTATAATTAGATAAATTTATGCAATACTTTATACATTTTCCATATCCATTTATGCGAACATTTGGTAACGTATGCAAAAGTGACGATATTATTCAACAATAATATCAAATTGTTTCGCGCAAATCTTTATACATTACCTAATTAGACTAAATAAAATATCATACCCTTATAATGACAAAGCTTAAATAACCAAATTGTTGGTAAAATGAGTAATCAAAATAAAAATATTAAAATTAAAATGTACTTTATTGAACATCTTGTATATTATACAATACAAAGGGACCTACTTTCAAAACTTTACTAAGTACTAGTGTTTACATAGTAAAAAAACAAAAGCAAATGAAAATCGAAAGAAGTAGGTACCTACATATTTCACAATTTCAAAATTCGCGATTTATTTTATGTTTAAAATCATCAATTTTTTATTTTATGATGAGATGTATTGAGAATAAAACTCGATGTAAAATGATGTAAGAAATGACAAAAATAATGTGAAGGAATGAGGTGAAGTATAAGATATATGATAAGCCATTTATATAAATAAAGGTATTTTTCGGATGATATCGGCTGGCCTCAGTATTTAATTCATATGATTCCATATCAGAAGCATAAAATGAAATAAAAAAAGGTGCATGATATTGATGTTCAACAAGGTATACCTAGTAGAGAAAATGCACTTTACGTTAATATTCTAATAAACTAAATCTATCTGTGCCATTCTACAGTACGAGACCTGAATTTCCTACGAATTTTCATTCCGCCAACGTTTGTAGCCTTGCCGATCGAATTATGGGAAGATATTACGTAAAAACAGAATTATTGAGTTTTTTGATTTGTGAACCGCTTAATAAAAATAATAATTATAATCTTGGATGATTTATATAGCGCTATTTTCATAAAATACTACCTCAAGGGCGCTTATACATTATATGGATTGTAATATGAAAATCATTATGATAGATAAAAAAATATGTGAAAGAAAAAAATAGTCAATCGGCTGAGTCTGAAGGGGAGAAAGTGGAGAATCCGTTTTATTGCGCCTACTTCTCGGTCTTCTTGGGCTGGAACATAGCCAAGATTGTTGGGTAGGACGCCTCCCTGTGCAATGGTAATGCCGGAGAGCTCCCATCATTGTGGATATTCAGCTGCAGATGGCGGGGGGTGATGCTGGTCTTCTTGTTGTCTCTGGCTTTGTTGCCGGGCATCTGCAACGTCTTGGCAGCCAGGTTCTCTATGATGGCAGCAGGTATACGGGTGCACAAGCCCCAACTTTCTCAACGTAGTAGCTGCGAGCTGGCCTGTTTTGGGTGTTTAAAATTTCCCCTGTATTCTATAATGTTTTATAATTTTATGTGTTTTTTACTGCAAGGATATTTTTTGATGAAGCTTTAATAATTAATTGCACAAATCGAAGATGAAAGAAGCACATGTTTTTGGATCGTTATTTTCTATTGTATACACTTTATTAACAAGGTCGTAAGGACGCATTTAACACATTTAATTTTTGAAATCACAGACCAAGCTTACTTGAGTTGCATCGCTGTGTTGCATTATTGATGCATTTTTCTCAAATAATAGCTTAACTTTGAAACGGTTTTCACATTTAACTATTCAATTTAACATTAATGACTGTATTTCTATGTATGCAAAAAATTACGGACTTGAGATGCAAATATCCGGGGGAATCTATTTAAACTTATGGAGCAGCTACGGCCGGCAGCTGTACAGTGCTAAGCCAAAAGACTAACTAAAGGTTAAAGCCAACCTTATGCTGAGATTTCACAATTTGTTACTATCATAGTAACTAACGGTAATAGTAATAACAGTAATAATCTGTTACTTCATGCCCTCCTGGCAGGTAGTTCTACCCGACGGACGATACAAACCAAATTGCAGTAAATTGCAGTAAATGGAAGTTTTTGGTAAGGGAATGTAATTAACAATGAGTATTTTAATGTTCTAGAATTTAATAAACCCTGATGACGACAAGGTTCTTGTCAAAACCGGTTGGATAAAGTATATTTATATTTTTTTTTAAAGTGGTTAAAACAAAGTTGTTTAATTTTATAAAGTCCAATTGCAGTATTTTCTTAGCAGATTTCTGAAATGTTCAACCGGAACACCGGAGTGCCCCCAGCGTATAGTAAAGTGGAAAAAATAACAAAGTAATTATTCTTAATAATCCTTCACAGTTAATTATTTTTTTACTTTTTTATCATCTATAAATGATCAAATTTTTACCGGGATGTGATGTAAATCGTTCGGGACACCGTGATTTTGTCTAAAAATCGGAACTGTCCCAATTAAACCAGAACTTCTACAAAGCCTATTTATAGTAATAAAATATTTTGAAATATCCTGTTGTTTTTGTTGATATGGAAAACTTTTAAACTTGGACATTCACAGGTTTATTAATACTTCATTTATTTGTATAAAAAATATATTTTTTTATGATACTTTTAACATACTAAAAACATTTACATCTCACATATCTAAATTCATTAAGCTTTTAAATATATTGTGAAATCTTGGTACTTGAAAATTATTAGATTCGAGGGATCAATTAGATGCAGTCACGTGAGTCTCCCACAGTATATTATATCCGAGTATGTAGGTACACGGGGTTGATCCCAGAGCAGAGGTAGAAGTGGGCGAGATAAACTGACACGCATTGCTTGTTGAATAAAGTTCATATCTTCCTTAAGTGCTACATATATAAATATGTCAGTCAAATAAAAAAAAAATGATGAAGATATGTACTTGATTAATTAAATTATTAAGCTTATGACATGAAGTATAAGGATTTGTATACGAAAGTCATCTCATCTCATCCTCCCGGAGATTTTCAAGTACTCGAAAGTGTCGTGTACGTAGCGGAATATTACAGCTTTCATAAAGAACTGGGAGTGCGTTTAAGGCATGAGGGTATTGCATTCAACAGTATGATTTTTTTAAATGGGTATTGCATTTATTATTTACCTTGCTTATTATGTAAAAGGTTTATAGATCATTAAGTGGATTTTGGTTCCTTCTAACTAAATAAATATGTTTTTTTTTTAATCTGTAATGGGAAGAGGAGGAATAATCTAGTGTGGGCCAATCAGGAGCTTCTCAGTATTTTCTCATGCTGAACTCCTCAGGAGAAGGTGGACCATTGACTGTCGTCAGCAGACCTTCCGTTCCACTAGAAGAGGGTTCGGCATTTTGTGTCCTAGCTTGATTTATGTTACCAATATTCTTCACTTTTGTCAAGTATGATACCACCTCTTGTGACTTATGAAGACAGAATTAAGGTTGTCAGGAGATTGAATTTGTACTTGGTGAATACCAAATACCGCGTATTTAATATCTGCATCGCTCCTGTTCTCTTAAACAACTGAGGGACTTGGTACCCTACGAAGAACCATTGCAGCCGTATACTCAGCTTTGGTAATGGATGCCTCTAAATAATTTTTGGAGTGCGATATTTGACTTCTGAAGGAACGAGAAAATATTGTACCGAACCTAGTAACCCATGGTAACAACTATATCACAAAAAGTTGATTAAGTTGGTTGGGCAAGTACTTACGCATACCATACGCATACTCTCAAGAGCTACCATCAAACCTTCCTCTTTTACGAGGCTGCAAGTTCCCCTACTGACAATCCGTTAGTAGTTCTTGTCTAAACTTCGGAACGCGAACATGACTTGGTAGGATACAAGGGAGTTGGCCATCGGCAGAAGAGCCTGGAGACTGAAGAGAGAGAGAGAAAGAGAGAGGAGAGAGGAGCTTGTAATCCCCATATACTCCACTTATTAAGTGGAGTATGTGGAGTTATATTTTTTTTAATGGCGGGAATCGAGCCCACGACTTCAGTTTCCCAATCGAATCACTAATCTGAAGCAAATATCATAGATTGATGAATTGAATAAATTGAATATCAAATATCATTAATTTATGACATTAATTATGGTTAATTCTTGTTCTCATCCTTCATATTTTTCTACTCACCCAATGGTGCAAAGAACACTGCATAGTATTGGCGCAGTGTTATCTTGATCTTTACGTATATGAAGGAATATTCCTGCGCTTCAAAGTTTATTCAGGGGGTTTAAAAAAAAAACAATAAATAAAGTAAACGCATTTGATTGAACAATATTTATTTTAAATACACACATTTGCTTACATTCATATTTATTTTATATATTATAATCTTTTTAATTAGATGTATTTCTCAGAAGGATAATACCAAATTCTTAAAATGCCAAATGTGGCGACACATAGATTTTTATGAATTAATTTATTGACATTAATTATTAATCTTATACACATATATTTTTTTAAATATTTTATTTTGAATATGTATTTTTACGACTAATGCCTTAGATACTCGTGCACATTGGCAAGTGCGAAAAGCCCTCCAATACTCTGAATTATATAATAAAACATGGAAAGGTAAAAATAAAATTCAAAGTACTTTTTCCACACCAATTTTTGAATCACCACAGAAAGCATTGTGTTATCGCACGGAGCTTTCTATAGTACGTAAAGCGTTAAGCAACATGTGGTTTTACCACATATTGCTAAACGCTATATCTTGTGATAGCGCTTAAACAGCCTGTCTTCAAGGTAAATTTACCGAATAAATACGCATCACTAAATGCAAATTATATTTTATAAGTGACAAACCATTTTCATCAGTAACTTTTAAATAACATGTTAAAATCACGAATCATGACGTCGCAGGAGGCTAATCCCTCTTAAAAACAGGCCGTAAGGCCTACAATAAGAAGAAAAAGAAGAAGAAGAAGAAGTTAAAATTATTTGCATTACACTATTACATTAACACATTAATACTATTACATTTAAGATCTGTGTGTGCGATGTACATATATAGTGTGCAATAATACCTATAGTAGGCTGTCCGGATAGTTCTGTCGTATTTCTGTAATTTAATGCGAATACAGTAGAACCCTTCTCTTCGGCCCTCAGCTGGTCTGCTACATCGAACTTGTTCAATGAAAACTTTTTTTTTTACGTTTTTTTTGTTATTTTTAAGTATGAATAACAGCCTTTGTGCAATTTATTGAAAAAGTTTTTAACATACAAAACAATACATTCAGCCATTTTAGAGATGAGAGATTTTTTATTTTACTATAAATCCTTATTTTTGTTTATTTTCTGATAATCCGACCTCATTTGTTCCCCGACCATACCCACAGTACCAAAGGTATCGGATAAGAGGGGTTCTACTGAATAAACAAACATTGAAAAACCCGATAGAAGAAAGATGTCTCAACAACTATAATTATCCCCTATTTGGGTAGTAATTTAAATAATTTTGGATACTTTATATTGCGCCATTTTCCTAAAATACTACCTCAAAGGCGAGTCCAATAATAACCACTCTCAATACTACGAAACTTTCCAGGCAACCTATTATATAGTCCTTAACAATATTTTTGTGTGACAGCGGCTATATTAATCTTAATATATTGAAAAAACAATCATGAATAATAGAAGTTGAAGATTTCGTTACAATTTCAATGTTTTTTTTTATAATTGAAAAAAACAAATGTCACTAGTATAAAGAATGGGGCATAATGATCTTCCACGTTTCAACAAAAAAATAATTGACTTTTGGTAAATACGTGACAATTATTTGTTAATGTAAAAAATGCGAATGATTTTATTTAACAACCATTTTTTACGATAGTTAGTTCCAAATATCGGCTAAATTAACAATTTACTGTAAAATTGTTATTTATGTTTACATCAAGCGTATAAACATTTAGGCTACCCAAACTGCTAGAACCATCATAGAGATCAACTATTTCGAGATCACTTTTCTTAAAACCCGGACCCATCTTAAACCTGTATGAACTATGTATAATTCTGTTGAAACTACGGTTTGATTGCATAACTTGCCGTAATTTTATGACCCATCCGTTATAAGATAAAAAAAACTTTACAAAAATTAACTTATTCATAAAAATAAATGTATTCAATTAAAATTAAAACATATTTTAACAATGATCAAAAATATATTTTTATTTAATACAAAATTAAATTCAATTTGTTCTTGTTAGGATGTAATTACTTATTGCTTCATCTTGAGTTCTGTTCCAAATCCGTTTACTTCATTGTAGTAATTAGTATTGATGGTGTCATGTCGGCCAACTTGTGTGGAATCTCCAAACTCCAATCACACTCCGAATATTGTGTATACAATTCTTTTATTTTTTCAGAAGCATTGTTAGATGTGTTTGAAGATGTATCTCTCAATAAAACTCAAATAAACTAAATGTAAATAAAAAACAACAGTTTTTAAAAATTGTAAATTTACATTATAATTAAGTAATCTAATTTGCATATTGACGAAATAACATTGAGGGAGTATCACACCAACTGCTAAAAAGTTTATTTTTTAGTCAATTTATTTTTTTAATTCATTTTGATTAACAATTATTTGTATTTTTAATTTAGTGACTTAAACCAGAAATACCTCAATGTTTCTTTTCGTCAATATTTATTACAGCTAATATTAATATTTATTATAATACACACCCATTTTAAATATATGTGCAGAATATAGTTATTAACGGGAATTTTGTTTAAAATCTGACAACATTTAGCAGCAAACGAATTCAAGGATAGTGGGAAATAGTGGATTCGGCACATTATCAGCTATTTATAAAACAAACGTTCCAGTTTAAGTGAATTTAATTTACAGACTGGGAGTATAAAGTAAAACCTTTAAATAACATAACTAAATAATATGTTATCAATGTATTGGCAACTTTGTTTGCAACAACGGTTTTATTTTAAAAAATCAGAAAAAATCATTACACCATTGTAACAAATTATTTTACAGCATCATACTTTGAAATTCAATAAATAAAGCTTGATAATACATATTTCTTGTAATTGAGTGCGGACTTTTATATGTCTTTTGGGAAAAAAAATCGATGGAAGTACTCTCAATTGAGCAATATTCCTAAAAAAATATACCAAACATAAAAATAAAAAACAATAAAAGTATTTATTTTAACTTTCAATAACATTTTTTGTAACCTATTAATAGAAAACTAATTTTCACACACCATAGGTATTCATAAATATCTTAATATCCAAAAATAATTTTAAAAAATGATTACAAAAATACGGATATTAAAAAATCTACAAGGTGTAAATTTCATGAAACCAAAACATTTTCTTTATTCTGACAAAAATATAATTGACTTGTAAATATTCTCAATAATTTTTCTCGCATTTCGAAAAAAAGGATACATATGAGATAACAAATAAAACAAATTTTTCTCTTGAATTTAAGTTTTACTAGTATCTTAATAGGTATTGATACCATATTTATCATACAATTTCAGCATCACTACAGTAAATGCTCTGTAATCGCAGGATTAGCGTTCCAGTAAATTGAGCTTTCTGTGAACCCATTACGAACAAGTGCCGAGTTTCGAGGGTGGCACGATATCTTACTAAAAATGTTTCTTTAGATGCTCGTGGAAATATTAATCTCGCGAATAAAGGGCTTTTGCCGTATTACATATGCTGTGACTTGATAACAGTAAGTCATTATGTAAAACTGTAAACTTTTGATTATTCAATACGCATTAATAAAAACTTATATCTTTTTCAATCAGATTGCAACAACAATAAAAATTATGTATAAATTTTATCATTTTTTATTCAACAAACCATTCTAACAATTTTAACGTCAAATAATTTTTATGACAGATTATTATAAATAGCTAATTTAATTTTAATGTGGATAGAGGAAAGCAGTAAAATTACGATTAAGTGAACGGTACTTTAATATTTTATACTGAATGCCGTTGGCAAATTTGTATAGTAATGTGAAGTAATATGATATATACGTATGGGGAATGTTTGGCTTTTACAGACGAACTTAATTGTGCATAAAGAATTTTTAAAGCCGGCGCGTGTTGTTGGCATCACATGTCGCTCTTAAAATTCTATCTCTTCATCATCAACCAGGTGATTTATCAAATAAAAAAAGTCCTCCATATTTTCACGGGCTATAAAAACCGATAAAAGGGGATGTATACCAACACGTAAAATGTGGAGCAACCTGAAGTATTTCATATACATGTCGAGATGTCCTTTTTTTGTAAAATTCACAACTCCTGCCATGAAAATACTGGCGATTGCAATGAAGAAAGCATTGTATGAAAAATATGTTTTTGAATTATCCATGAGCCGGTGAAAAAGATTGGTTTGGTTTAGCGGTTCGCGGACTGCCAGGAAGTTGTATACAATAATGTAAACAACAAGTACGATAGCCGCAGGGGCAACCAAGACGAAATACGTTTGTGATAGTGACAGTGTATCACTATCGTTATAGCTTTGGAAGAAGTTCAAATCAATCAAACTTTGCGTCCCCATAAAGAGAATGAGCAATGCCCATGTTAAAACATTACAAATTAGTCGTCGGTAAGATTCACCACTTCCTCTAGACGTAGTAGAGTTCTCCTCTACCTCGTTTGCCATCTCGGGGCCAAAGAACTGAAACAAATATAAAGCAACAATTGCAAAACCTTACTCACGTTTTATTTATAATTTATTTTGTCATTATCCAAAACTGTGTATATGAATTATGTTTTGTGTAATGTACGAAGTACTCATTTATGAGATAAACAATTCAAGAAAAGTAATTCTTGATATGAAAATTACAATGAAAATATAATACCAATTCTATACATTTTGAGCCAAATCTAAGACATCAAGTAGGTAATAAATTGATGGATTCTGAAAATGATATCAATGCCACGAAATCCTTTAAAAACAAAACATTGGATTTAACTTCGCGTCTATCTATGGACACTTTTTTATTTATTTGATTTGAAATACCGAAATATGTGGTTTGTTGAATATGATGGAAAAACTTTAACCCTAGAATACCAAACTTAAGTAAAAATTACGACGGCAAAATAACGATTTCTGGAATAAACAATGCTCGCGTCGTTCCTGCGTATCACGCTTCACAGTGCTTTTTTAATGTACCTTTATTCTTTTCATTATTATGTTATCTCCTAAACCCCGAAGAATATAATTACTATTTCTGAAATAAGAAAAGTATTTGATTACCTTATAAATTCCTGTTTTATTCCTGTATCGTATTTCTTTACGAATATCTAATAACAACGTCACTCGTTGGATGATAGTTTAGTAATCTAGGGTTTAATAATATGGGTTAAATCTCTATATAATTAACATGCTACTAAGTTATACTTAAAACGCCTTTTATTTCAGATAAATTAAATTTTATGAAAAAATTATAAATTTAGAAAAAAATCAGTATCGCTTACATATTAATTACATTTATAAAACTATGAGAAATAACATATGAGCAAATTAACTTAAATGGGTTTCATTGAAGAACGTCTGCAAAAGTTGAAAACATAAAAACATATTTAATGTTGACATGACTCATAAGTTATGTAATGTGAGATTTGCATACATGATCTTTTTATATATAAAACTTTTATTATATAAAAATGCTACCAGATTTTTTTCAATTATAATATTTTCATTAAATGTCAAATCTTCGTAACAGAATAATAAACAGTATTACATTGATTAAGAGACGTTTTTATATTTAATTTTATCGTTTTTTATTTTAGTGTCTTTTATTCGAATTAATATATTTTATTTACAAATCAATTGACATATTCACTTGTTTATTTTATCTGACTTAGGGGGTGCGTCTTCTAACCTTTGTAATACGGTAACAATAGCGCTATTGAAAATAATATTATGTTATACAGCAAGTAGATAGTTGTGAAAGACAATTCATTTATATTTTAATACGAGTGAAAATTATTTAATATATTTCTTATATTATTATATCAGCCCAAAAAAAACTGAAGCCGAGTTTTATAGGAATAAAAATAACTTCATTCCGGGTTACTTTACTTACCGCTCGTTGAAGTTTAAAATGAAAGTTTACTAGAATAACAATTCGAATAAATGCACATTTTTACTTATTTTTATTTTAAACTTGTCCAAATTAAAATTTTCTTTGTTTTTGAAATGTTCAATTCGCATATATTGAAAAAAAATATTACGCTGTTGTAACATAAGTATTTCACAAGAATTAAAAATATATATATCATTTCATTTACATTATTAGTCAGAGGAGACAAAAATACTGCAGCACATATTAATAATAACGACGGAATATCACGTTTAATATATAAGACGCAACGAGATAACTAAAATATGTAATACATAAGGCATTGTAAACTATAAATGTGTTAGTAAAAAGGTGATACGACACTTGAGTTGCATATTTCAAAAAATATGAGAGACCATCTTCAAGCACATCTAGGAGAAACATAAATATATTTGAATCACTTCGATACTCTGGTGCCGGTTCTAAGAGAACAGGGAAGCAGTAAATGCAAATGAGAAACTTGCAAATATTAACAAATATAACGACATAAAAATCTGAAACAGAAAAGTAAAAACAGAACATGAAAATGGATACTAAATAGATGTATAAAAATCGCTACAATCTTATGTACCTAACTACTGAGTGTTTTCAACATTTTAAATTAAACGGCTATTTAATTAACTATATTTGAAACACTTTAAGTACAACATTTTTTAAACGCGTGATAAAGCAAAATGTAAATATTCTTAGAGAAAAAGTATCAATAAAAGCAAAATGTATTGCGAGAAAAGACACTTAATATGTTACAATATATAACATATTACATTAAAATAAGCTATGAACAAACAAATATTCTAAATGAACCGGGTTTTTTATTCCACTGTTTTAATTGTAGATACCTTCTTAGTTATTAGTTTAACAGTATGATAGATAAACTAACTGAAAATCATTTTTGCTTGTGAAGATAATATAAAACCGATTCAATCAGTAACAAAATTTGTCAATTTTTTCAGCTTTTTTAATGTTGAAGATTTTATTTCATTATCCGTACACTTTTGATCAGTTCTTAAGTGTAAAAAAAATCATTAGCTTGAATAACTTCAATTAATAATTTGTTATGTGGATCGGACTTCCAAAATTTGGAAAAATATCAACGACTTATAAATAAATAAAGATTAATGTTTATTTGTATTTACGCTTAGAGTTTCATTTCATTGCTGAGTAAATTACATGTAATTTTTTTACAATTTTTAAATCTGTTATATATAAAATAGTAAAAACAGATCAAATGACAACAAATCTAACGATGCCGAATATTTTTTATTTATTGTGGTGAACATATACCATACATTTTGGTGTACAAATGTGACTCCGTTTAACGCTGCTTGTATTTATTACATTAAGCAATGTTTATATCTAACATGACATGTGAGACACATCGTGTGGCAGAAGAATTTGAAATTTTTATATTTGTATTTTGTTTACTCAATTGAAATAGCGGATTTTATTTCAGAAAAATATGATTTGCGGGAAATCATGCATTATGTAATTCCAAGAATAAACATCATGGAAATGCACTTTTCAAACAGTATATACATGTTAACAGTACATATGTAAATAACAGTATGTAACAGTTTCGGTGATTTCAAAACGCCGAAAAGATAAAAGGACATCGAAAACCATAAACAAAATTGAAGATGTGGAATTGGAAGAGGTACTTTATGAAGACTCATACTTAATACGATAGGATTTTGCTGTTTCATTTATTGAAACTCGGAAATGTACTTCACAATGTTTATAGACGATAGAAATGACAATTAGAAGGCACATTCGACTACACATGATTTGACAAAAAAAAAACAAAAGGGAAATACTACTTGAGTGCCTTAAAATAAAAGTTTTGGTTTTAATTATTTGCTTGTTATTTTATTCTAAAAAAAAATATTTTAAAAATCCTAAAGGAAAAATACGCCAAATTGGATGTGCCAAAGTTACTGTCTGTTTTTTGGGATCAAAAAGGTGTGATCTATTTATGAATCGTCTGAAACAATACAGGGATGTCCACCGATATCAATCGTGCTTTTGAACCAAGGACCAGAATATGAGAATAAGGTCAGTAAATTAATATGTCGCCATGACAGTACCAGTCACACCTTACTCAAACGGTTAATTACAACTTGGAAAGACAAGACTGGGAAAAGGTAATCCACCAGATTTGTGCCTGTGCTTTCTGGGCTGAATAATTGGATCGCTTCTAATCTAAAAACCAAGCATCTGCACAGAAGGAATCCGAAAATAAATAAAAGCTGGTCAAAGGTGTAGCTTCAGTTAGATTGTACTTTGAAAAATGTTAATTTATAAACCTTTTTTATTTGTTCGTTATCGACGGAATCATATTGTACACGCAAAACATACAGGATGACACAAAATTAATCATCCCATTGGAAGATGTTTTAATTTTTGCAAATGGCGTCGTACGTCAATCATTTTGACATTTGTAACTAGACAGCTGCAGTATACAAACAGATTAATAAAACTTGCAGAAATGTGTATCAACCCTGGCGGCAGCCACTTGACGGGTATCATCTTTATTGCTTAACAGAACAAAATCATAAGACCCAAACAAAGGTTTCCATTACTCAAAATTCTGTATTTTTATATTGTGAAAAAAAAAATACTTATAAAAAAAAATTGGACTGTCAATTTGTATCCGCATTCTATTATAATGTCAAACATGATTGACGTACGACACAATTAGCAAAAAAATATAACATCTTGCGATCGGGTATTATGTTATACACACATACTAGTTTATGGTATGACCTCCATAAACTAGTCATATATATCAACCCCATGACGTCACTCTCATCCAGAACAACGTTTTTTTCTATATTTATTTTGTCGATGAGTGAGGATAGAACGCTTAAACAAATTTATGAGGCGAATGTATGTAGTAACTTCAAAATATTACGTAGTTGTTGTAGTTAAAACGAAAAAAGTTGAAAACGTGATTTTCCTAAAGAAGTCCGATCCAGCATATTTTTTTTTTACTTACAGTCGAATCTATGCTGAATGCGATTCCTTAAAAACCTTGTTACGGACATCACCATGTTTCCAAGTGCAGCAATAAACAACATGGCCATAACTATCGAGATCTGGTAGTTTAAATAGCTTGTAGGTCTGCAGTTCATTTTCCATACGTCGCAAACTGATGAATTTTCGTCCTCCATGTTCCAACAATCCTCTCCAACTCAAATAAAGAGAATTTTGCTATTAAGTTGGATAATATTTTTTTTTTAATTTATTTATTTTATAACTTTAACTAATTACTTTAATTCAATTTCTAGATATTATTGTTTTTACAATCTTAAAATTTATAACGTAGATCTCTCCAATTAAGAGAGTAAGCTCTTGTGCTGCTTGGATAATATTTTTAAATTGGATAATATATTTTTTTAAACTTATTTATTTTGGTTACAATTTTCTTATTCTAATAACTTTAATTCAATTTCTAGATATTAATATTTTTACAATCTTAATATTAATAACGCAGATCTCTCCAATTAAGAGACTAAGCTCTTGTGCTTGGAGAGAGACTTACACTAAGCATTCCTAAATTTATTTATATGCTTATTTGCATAATATTTTTTTGTTTGCGATTTCTTGATAGCTTTTCAGTTCAAATTTAAGAAACAACACTTTTTAAAGATGATATACCAAAAAAAAGTGCCAATTTAGTACCGAAATATTTTTTTTTCATCCTTTTACGGTGAATTTGTAGATTTTCGAATTTTTGGTACAAAAATGAAAAATGCTCATATAATTTAAAAATCCAAATATTTATTTAAAATAAAATGCATGAGTACATAACACTAAGATTTATAAAAAATCAACAAAAAAAGTACCTACTTTGTTGTTCCTTCTTTTTCTATTACTGCTTCAATACGTTTTGGCATGGATTTAACCTAATTTTGTATGTAGTCTTGGGAAAAATTTTCAAACCACACTTTTCCGATGCTGTTTTTAATGTTTTCCACTGACAAAGGCTTTATTTCATTTATTTCGATTGCCATTTTATGTCACGAGTTCTCAACAGGATTCAGGTCAGTACTCTTTCCGGCCAATCCAGTGTTGAAATTCCATGAATTATCGTGTATTTTTTGACCAAAAAATTATTTTAATAGTGTTAAATTTTTATATTTATATTTTATAGTTATATTTTTTCAAATATTTTGGTGAGAAAAAATCAAAAATCTACAAATTAACTTTAAAATTATGAAGAAAAAAAATATTAGGGTACTAAATTGGACTTTTTTTCAGCATATCATCTTTAAAAAGGTGTTGTTTCATAATTTGGAGTGAAAAGCTATCAAGAAATCATAACGAAAAAATATTATGAAAAAATACTGATAATTTCTGACTGGAAAAATTTGATTGCTCGCTACTGTATATATATTTTTCGACCGCTCCAATACAATTTATAACGATGGTGTTTTAAGGTTAAAACATATCGCTGACTCCTTTCAAGAACGTCATAAATAAAAAAAAAGATTTTTCAGGAGAACGTTTTTAAAGTTTAAAAATATAACACAATGCATTAAAAATAATTATCAAGCCACCTTTTGAACTTTTTACTATGCAACAGATATTTTTAGGTAAAACCTGAAGGTTTTTTTTCATTTAAAAAATATTTAGTATCTTTAAAAAAATAAGTAAACAATACCTTTTCTTCAAAATGCAAAAACAATATTTTTTGCCCTGTAGCGGGTAAATATTAAGTTAAAAATATGTCACTTTTGCTGGGATATAGTACATTTTCTGGACATTCCGAAAACATGCACGTCTGAAAATTGACGATTTTTGATTTATGACGTTCTTGAAAGGAGTGAGCGATATATGATTGGTCTATACATGGTTATCACTAAACAGTTTACTTTTGTGCAGAAAATCGTTAAAATTTCATCTAATGACAAATAAAAAATATTTTTTTTTAAATTGAATGGAAAGACTATCTAACACGTTGCTTCCTGCAGGGGTAGAAAGAGAGAATATAATGCCACACCAATCTGCCTTTACAAACAATCTTCGTGTCGATAGTACCTTTTTCCTTTTAGTAGTTAAGTGGTCTGGGAGCAGAGGGTTGGCGGTCTCGTATCGGAGCTAGGATTCCCTAGCAGGGTTAATAACTCCCCTGCCTTTGTCACCCCGTGCATTATTATATAGAGGTGGATTGGAAACTCGATTTAGTATATAACTTTACATGACGCCGAAATATGAAAGGGACTTTTGAAAATATTCGTAGTCTCATATCTCTGATCGCGAAATAATTTGCATGATTGATTAAATATTGATATAACTTTTAACTAAAACTAGAAATTACATATTGCTCATTCCTTTTAAGAACGTCGTAAATAAATAAAAACTTGATTTTTCAGGAGAACATTTTTAAAGTTTAAAAATATAATACAATGTTTTAAAAATAAATCTATCTAGCCACATTTGAACCTTTTACTGTGCAACAGATCTTTTGGGTAAAACGTGAAGGTTTTTTCTCCATTCGAAAAATATTTATTTTATTTAAAAAAAATAATTAAACCATACCCTTTCTTCAAAATGCAAAAACAATACTTTCTGCCCTGTAGCGGGTAAATATTAAGTTTAAAAAAGCCGCTTTTGCTGGTATATAGTACATTTTCTGGGCATTCCGAAAACATTCACAACTAAAAATTTACGATTTTTGATTTATGACGTTCTTGAAAGGAGTGAGCGATATGTGGGTCAAATATTTCCAATGACGAAACTCTTAAACAAATCATTTTCGTATCAAATGTAAGATTTTGGCGTTACAAAAAAAAGATATTTCAATTAAAAATATACTTGTTTCTTTTCGGGGAATAAGAATGTCTCATTTAAAAAAAGGTTTTATGAGTAGTCGAGATTATGAACCAAAATTAAAAATTCACGCTAAGTACTTATTTGAATAACAAGTAATTTTAAAGGAAATCAACTTAATAAATATTAAAAGTTGGTATTTACGACTTCAAGTAAGCAAATTTTAATACCAATGTTGGATAAATACACATATAAAAATAAATATTAAAAATAAATTTCCTGAAGTTCTATTGGAGATTGTGTGTTATCGGAATGTGTTTTACTCCAACAGGTGGGAGGTACTTTTGTTGCGGGTAGACTCCCATGTTTCAAATTCTTAACAAATTGTGCTTATTTTTATATATCGCTCGCTTCTTTCAACAACGCCATAAATCAAAAAACTTGTTTTTTCAGGAGAGTTTTTAAATTTTAAGAATATTTAAAAAAATGTATTACTAACGAATATCAAGCCACTTGTTGAACTTTTTACTGTGCAACAGATGTTTTTAGGTTAAACCAGAAGGTTTTTTCTCCATTTAAAAAATATTTAGTATATTTAAAAAAAAATTAAACAATACCTTTTCTTCAAAATACAAAAACAACACTTAATGTCCTGTAGCGGGTAAATATTAAGTTAAAAATATGCCTTTATTGCTGGGATAAAGTTTATTTTCTGGGCATTCCAAAAACACAACTAAAAATTTACGATTTTCGATTTATGACGTTCTTGAAAGGAGTGAGCGATATATATTTTTTTTAAAACCCTTATCCGCACCCCAATGGTGCATAGGGTACTGCATCATATAAACGCAGTGTTATCTTGATCATTAACACATGAAGGAAAGGTGATCAGCCCTCCGCTTCAGGTACCAGTCCAGGGTAATATTGAATAAATATAAGAGTGAAAAAAACACTTATATTTATTTGACCCCCCCCTGGGAATCGAACCCGGGACCTCGAGAACGGTAGCCGAGCGTGCTGACCATTACACTACGGAGGCGGACAATACGGAGCGATATATAAGGATTGAAATTCATTACAATCATTTATCACAACTTTATAAACCAACAAGGAAAAAATATGACGAATAAATAGTTTGTATTAATTAAAACTGTTTTAATATTAAAAACGTAAGAAATTTGTAATTAAAAGTTTAAAAAAAAATTGATTCCATTTAGCAAATCAAAACCGTGAATTAGATTTAAATATAAATTTTCAGATATTTTTTCGACATCTCATCAAAGATGAAGAAAAATATGAAAGTCTGGGCATTTACGTGGCTGACGACCGTCATAGGCTGGTTTAAGTAATCATTTTACACATATGTAACATTCACCAATTCTACCCATTATTGACAATCAAACTACTCAAATTCTTGGAATTTCTATGTACATATATATAAATATATATATATATATATATATATATATATATATATATATATATATATATATATATATATATATATATATATATATATATATATATATATATATATATATATATATATATATATATATATATATATATATATATATATATATATATATATAACCAGTTAAGAAACCTTGTTCTTGAATCACTAGAACTTCACTAGAAAAATTGGTGAGATGAAAAGAAGCTTTTTAGTCTGCTTAATAAAAAGGTGAATAATTATACTAAAATATGAAAATGGACGAAGATACTTGTAATACTCATAATTAATAATTGATATTTTTTAGGTAGTATAATTTCATTGTCATTTATTGTAAATACTTCTTAAAATGTTTAAAATGGATATGACCAAAATATTGAACACTAAATCTATTATGCAATATGTCATGTACGTTTAAATAAGTTGAAAGGTATTTTGAATTTTTTTTAAAACGTGTAATTAACATGAAAAAAAGTTTTTAAAAAAAGTTTAAAAAAATCAATAAAAAATAAAAGAAATTATAAGTCATTTATTTTGAAATGATTCATTAATGGATATATTTTTTAAGTATTTTAATCCAATAAATACATTGAATAAATGTTTTTTTTCCAATATGTAGATATTTGTAACCGGCCTACATTTCGATATAACGCTTCAACAATCAACAGGTGAAGATTATAAGACATATTATAGCGATATTTTTCAAAAAGTTACATATAACAAACATTTTTTAGTATAAAAAACAATTTATTTGGTTGAAAATAATTATTTTGTTTTTATTACTTTGTTTTTTTATGTTAAAAAAATATATTTTGAATTATTTAGTTTATCCGTGATAATCAATATTAATTGCGCATCATTCTTTTAAAAATATATGTACTATTTAAATATATTCAATAATAATATAATTTTAATAAAAAAAAAATTTTTCCCAAATACAATGATTTGAATAAAATCGGAGAATCTTTTAAGACTTTTCAAAAATGTAACTATTAAAAATTGGAGAAATGTAAAAATACGTATTTTAAGAGAATAAAATTTTAATGTATTATTTCAACGAGACTCTTATTATTATAAAACAAAAAATGAACAATAATTTTTTTTTTTTAAATTAAAATATAAAAAATTAAAATATAATAAAATAAAATAAAAATCATAAATAATGCTGTTATGTTTTATGAAATGTCTGTAAAGCTGTTTTAGTGTTGAATTTTAAAATAGTAATTTATAATTGTATCCTACCTTCAAAGTCAAGGGATGAAAACTTCAAGTCACTTTTTTAAACTATTTAAGTTGAATAAGCAATATATTGCTTTAATTGTGAACGGCTGCTCTGCAAATAGGTCTTTACAGGATGAGAGCTGGAACAGGTCTGTGCCGTTTCCCTCTACACACGGTAAATCCCGCCCTTAGGAAATTTCCCTTTCCCCGCAAATTTTCCGAATCCTAGTTTTTCAATGTAAGTTCACCGCGAAAACAATAACGCTAGAAAAACCACTAATATTTTACATAAGTCTTTTAAAACACCATTTATTTTTCAATGTGTTTTATTATTTTATTGTTTTTATAAATATGGAAAATATTGTGAGATCAATTTAATCCAATGATTTAATATTTCATTTTTAATTTAAGTTTTACTTAGTTGATATTATTATTTCTTAGAATTTTTTAAGATACGTGCTACGATACATTCCAGATCAATTTTTAGTCACTAGTAATGATGCGGAATGCATCGAAATACGTGTCACAATAGATTGTAAGAAATAGTGGAATTTACTAAGTAAAACTTAAAATAAAAATGGATAGATTTTACCACAAAGTCACTACTAAATCATATGATGAAATTTAACATTTCATTATAGATTATGCACTTATGAAGGTGTAAATGTTGATATTATGGTATTCAAAGGGCCTACGACCTTCCGTTGGGTAGTAATAATTATAATAAATATTAGGTATATATGATATTTCGATAATCATGTTAACTTTTGTTTTTATACATAAAATGTAAAATTTTGTTCAAACATAAGTTTTCATTTAAAAAATGCAATCTGAATTTATATCTATTTTTATTACTTATTTTCAAGTATTTTGAATTTGATATCAATTTTGATTAAACACATAATCTATTAAGTACTTGTATAGCATATTATGAACAGAACGTCAACGTAATGTGTGGATTGTATATAACATTAATAAAATAAGTAATGTGAGACTTCCATTTTTCATCTCAATAAACTTTTTTGACATACCTAAACATTAATGAGATTGAAACTCGACTATCTTAGATCAAATATTGTAAACCGAACGTCAAAAGACCAAATTTTTACGTATCGCCCTTCAAGGAATCCCTAAAGGACGCAGACCCCCAGGCAGACCTCAAAAGAGATGGAGAGATAGCCGACAGTCAACATCTTAAGATGAACAAGCGGAGGCACAGACAGATCTTGAGGATCTATAAAAAGAAGAAGAAATATTTCTGTGACTATAATTTAAGGAAATAATGGCAGTTGCGAATTTGACGAGCCCTATAAAATACATAAGTACATATTTAAAATCACAGATATGAGTTTCTATAAAGACCTTGGTATTTTAATGTATACTTTTGGAAGTCAATAAAATGAAGAGGATTCATGCCCTATGCTTCATTTCTCGTAGACAATTTAACAATTTTAACATAAAAGCAATAAGTTGGTATATTTTTCACGTAAAAACGGTTATTTTTTTAAGAATTTCTCAAATATTCAAATTTCTAGGAAAATATGACTATAATATTTTTAACCCTGTTATTAGGGATCTTAAAGGAAAAATATATTTGCTTAAATTATTTTAAATTTCGAACCAGGTGGAAAAACTGGATTTGTTTCTGTTTTCACCCCACTACTGCGATAGTCTCCGCCCTTAGCAACGGTATGTATGCGTACTTGTCATTGCGCAGTTCCTTACAAAGTAAGGTTTATTTTCCATAAAATGTAAGGAGAGTATACACACATACACACACACACATTCATATGTATATATTTTTATATATTTATATATATATAAATAAATATATATATATATAATAATAATAATAAAACCCTTATCCGCACCCCAATGGTGCATAGGGCACTGCTTCATATAAACGCAGTGTTATCTCAATCGTTTACACATGAAGGAAAGGTGATCAGCCCTCCGCTTCAGGTACCAGTCCAGGGTAAAATTGAATAAATATTACAGTGTAAAAATCACTTATATTTATTTGACCCCCCCTGGGAATCGAACCCGGGACCTTCAGAACGGTAGCCAAGCGTGCTGACCATTACACTACGGAGGCGAATATATATATATATATATATATATATATATATATATATATATATATATATATATATATATATATATATATATATATATATATATATATATACATATATAAATATATATATATATATATATATATATATATATATATATATATATATATATATATATATATATATATATATATATATATTTATATATATATATATATATATTTATATGTATATATATATATATATATATATATATATATATATATATATATATATATATATATATATATATATATATATATATATATATATATATGTATATATATATATATATATATATTTATATATATTTATATATATATATATATATATATATATATATATATATATATATATATATATATATATATATATATATATATATATATAAATTTATAAATATATTTAAATATATATATATATATATATATATATATATATATATATATATATATATATATATATATATATATATGTATATATATATATATATATATATATATATATATATATATATATATATATATATATATATATATATATATATATATATATATATATATATATATATATATATATATATATATATATATATATATATATATATATATATATATATATATATATATATATATATATATATATATATATATATATATATATATATATATATATATATATATATATATATATATATATATATATATATATATATATATATATATATATATATATATATATATATATATATATATATATATATATATTATATATTTATTTATTTATGTTTTTTTAACCTAAGGCTCCTAAAGTAGGCTTATAACCTATTTTTTAAGGTTATTAGTTATTTACTTGATAAAAAAAAAAGTGGTTGAATAAGCCCTTATTACATGTATTTGCATAAAAACCAGTCTTCTTTTTTGACGTGCATATTAAGCCGTGTTGCCTTTTAATGGAATTATTATTTTCGAAGTACAGAATATAATATCTTCTTCGTCTTTCTTGACATAACGCCGTGCTTTTTTTTCATTTAATAGTGCCACGTATTTTTAAAATATGTACTTGCAAAATACCTACAAAATTTATTGCATTCAACATTCAGCATGAAACATTGAGTTATTATTTTTAAATGAATATTCATTTTAAACTTCCGCCGTCCTGCATGCGACAGTTTTTAAAATTTGAGCGCATTGTCGAACTGTCACCGGTGTATTAAATGCTTTGTAACATATGTATGTACACACACGAACAAAGTTAAACACTACATCGAAATGCCCAAATATTCAAGCAAATATAGGGTGACACAGAATAAAGGAAATTTTTAAGGTACCTAGTTCATTTTTGTAACATTATTTGTTTATGTCCGCAAAACTCAGAAAGTATTCGATGGATTGGCCTAATTTTTTTACACACCCATTCTTATGTTGAATGAAATAAATGATTTTGACCTTTAGAAATGAGAGAGGTCCCCACCTCCGGAATTAAACATCAATTTATACATCTATATTTAAAATAAGAAATTTTTGTCTTAATTTTTTACAATATGGCGAAATACAACTGGATTTTCTGGTTGGAGTCTTTGATATGTCAAACGGTTTAAAGCTTTTCCAAGAATCGCCAGGTGCCTCTGAATTTTAAGGCGAAAACTATCATCAAGTCTAACTTACTTCATAGATGGTTTTTTTTTACACAAACTGTATATGTACATTTAAAAAAAAAAATAAACCTTTTTTTTTTGCAGAGATCCACCAAGCCACCTTGTGTGCCTTGTCGGTGAAGCTATGAAAAACCAGGATACGTGTCAATTCCCCAAGTTAATAATGAAAAAATATATATACGTGTGCCAGAGAAATTCACAAAAAAATTTTTAGAAATTTTTAGACCCAAAATTTTTAGACCCACCAAGCCACCTTGTGTGCCTTGTGGGTGAAGCTATGCCAAACCAGGATACGTGTCAATTCCCCAAGTTAATAATGAAAAAATATATATACGTGTGCCAGAGAAATTCACAAAAAAATTTTTAGAAATTTTTAGACTCAAAATTTTTAGACCCACCAAGCCACCTTGTGTGCCTTGTGGGTGAAGCTATGCCAAACCAGGATACGTGTCAATTCACCAAGTTAATAATGAAAAAATATATATAAATACGTTTGCCAGAGAAATCCACTGAAAATTTTTTTTGATTGAGTATTCATTTTCATGTCTATATGACAGATTTGTCTTATCTTAAAGTTCCTCTGTCGACTTCGTCATCTGTAATCATATGAAATCTATTCTACTACTTTCGTGTAATTGATGATCAAGTCATTACTCGTCGATCTGTCGAGTTGTACTATGTATAATCTGGGTGAAGCTGAGAATAGGGGTATAAGGAGAAAAATATGTAGGGATTTTAAGAAAAATATTAGGGTTTTGCACAGTTAAATAAGTTACATCAGGGGCTCCCAATCTTTTTCAGCTCGCGGCGCACTTACAAGTTTAGTATTTTGTCACGGCGTCCTACTTTAGTAAGCTATTTAGAATAGGTAATGAAACGATATATGTACATACAAATATTATAGTCTAAATAAATACGTACCTACAATAATAGTAGCTGAGTAGAAAGATGATAGCTCTCAAAAAATAAATTGTTGCTTTATAGGTACCCGAGAATATTTGTGGTTTCGGATAATGACAGAGGATCGACTCACGGCGCCCCTCTTACTTTCTACGGCGCATCAGGGCGCCGTGGCGCACACTTTGGGAACCCCTGAGTAACATTGTATTTCCAAATTTAAATTGGAGTATTTTGCTTGACAGGGTAGTAAGAAAACAACAAATAGATAATAATTAATTATTATTTAAATAATGTATATTTTCAATACTTTCTCATTTTAATATTTTAGAAACGATCGCAATCGTAAATAATAGTGAAATAAAGATTTTTAACAAAAAAAATGGAACATACAAAGACATGTGAGTTATTTCACAAATTCTTGTAAATCCATTCAATATAATACGATACTTTGGTGAAGACGCCGGGGTAGTTTGCAGCTGCGCAAGGCTTTTCACTCCATGACACTATGCCAACTTGGAAACCATCAATCAGTAGTGGACCTCCAGAATCACCCTATAGATTAAAAAAAAGAAGTAAGATAATGATCAGCGGCTTTGCATAAGGGGTCTTAATTTCTGATTCCTTCCACGTTTTCCAAAAAAAAATACATAAACTGGGTCTCCATCTAGTTTCTAGTCGATTTCATTTACCAGAAGGTCATGTTAATATTCTTAAGCGTGCAAAATTAATAATTAATTACCTTCGAACGGGTAAACAAATAAGTAGTAAATACTGTTTAAGTCTTCTGGACCAAAACTAATGAACTAAAAATGAGATGAAGTCTGATTTACATTAGAAAATATCATATTTTATCAGGATAACTTAGTTGCCCACAAAAATGGTCTTGGAATATAAAACAAAGAACTTTTTTTTATTCTGAAAAGTGGATTACCAAATATTGTTTTAAATATGAAAAATAATAAAATATGATTACACCAGTAAACGTGACAAAACTTTCGTTGCGGTCCAATATTAAAAGCAAAATTTAAAAATTCACGATTGATACCGTTTTGCACTCTGGGATCGACATCGACGTGTCGTCACAGTTGGTCACTAACCAGTAAAATGTATGTGCATTATAAACCAAGTTTCAAATGCTCTGATATATCATGTCGAAATACCATTATTAAAAAATGAATAAAGTAAAATATAAATAAGTATACTATACCTCGTTGAGTTGTGTTTATTTTTATCAAACTTACATTACATTGTCCTTTGCCTCCTTCTTGAAGTCCGGCACAAATATTTGATTCGATTATTTTGTCAGGATAGGCGATTTCACAGAATTCCTGCGAAATTATTTCTATTTCAACTTTCTGTAGATCAAACTGAACAGTACCTTGGGTCTGGAAAAAAAACAGTCTTGAGGGATAGCAATTCACTATACCTAGTGAGTATTATTTATTGATTCATTAACTTTGTGGAATGACATGATAAATTTATTAAAAATAAACACTTGAATATACCACTTTAGTTTTATTTTTATTAACGACTAGTTTCGAAAACGACAGATGTTTTCATCTTCTGGTACAAATTAAAACTAATGAACAAAAATGTATTTAGGTGTATTTACAGGTTAATAAATATAGGGAGGGGGTTAAGGAACAAGATTTTTTTGTAAATGGAAACATTGATAATAATGGTGACGTATTTTGAAACAGTATATTACTAATTCATGTTTTATCTGAATTAAAATTTTTATGTATTTCAAAATTTTGTAAATTATACATGATTTTAAATTTATTTGTAACAGAGTGTAATAATTTAAGTGCATAAGAGTCAAATGAGTGGTTAGTTTCCATGATATACCATTTCCATACCTAGTGATGATATACAGTAATGTCCCTTAAAAGGCCAAAAATATTTTTTCCTCCAAATAATACATACATTTATATTAGGTGCATACATATGAAATGAAAGTTTAAGAATTTTGTTCGATATAAAAGGGACATAACATTTCCCATGGACACGAGGGTATTTCCCAATTGGACACTCTCAAAATGATGTATATATTATCATGTTGATGTCGTGTTTACAAATACATCATTGGAAGTCTTCCATGTTAATAACCAATGTTTTAGAGTAATATACAAATAATAATAATTTATAATTCGTATAATTTTTTGACATCTCGTTAAAGGTGAAGAAGAATATGGAAGTCTGGGCATTTACGAGGCTGACGACCGTCAAAGGCTGGTTTAAGTGATCACTTTACACACGTGTAACATTCACCAATTCTACCCATTATTGACAACCACACTGATCAAATTCTTGGAAGTTCTATATACATGTATATGAACCAATTTTGAAACATTGTTCTTGAATCACTAGAACTTCACTAGAATTGGTTCATATATATAGAACTTCCAAGAATCTGAGCAGTGTGGTTGTCAGTAATAGGTAGAATTGGTGAATGTTAGACGTGTGTAAAATGATCACTTAAACCAGCCTATGACGGTCGTCAGCCCCGTAAATGCCCAGACTTCCATATTCTTCTTCATCTTTGATGAGATGTCAAAAAATAATATGAAAATAACTTCTGTAATTGAAGATAATCCAGATTTTGTGAACAAGTATTTGGACACACTCAAAATGTTGTAAATTTATAATTACTAATTATCTAAGTCATTCGCCGATTAGTTTTAAATTTTGACATTGCGCTACATTTAACTACTTGTGATATGCAGTAGCGTGCACAGAAAATTAATTAAGATATGCAGTAGAGGTAGCTAGTAAGGTAAACAAGGTACAACTTAGTAAGGAAGGGTAGGTATAGGTTGCATTTTTATGTGTCACGCTGGTATGTTACGATTGCACGGCATTTCTGCCTATATGGAATGCACACCCCTGGTGATATATATAATTAGTGAAAAGAGAAAAGATGCATTCAAAAATAACAAAAAATAAACTTAATATAAAAAGAAAATACAATCGCTACATGTCAAAAATAGGAAATTATTAAATTTATCCGACATATACATATTTATTTTGCATAAATATATTTTTTCTTTTATTTTACAACTGCGCATTTATAAGACTTACTCAAAGCATACACGTGATAAGGGAAATCAAATTATAATTCACAATTTTCTACACCCCGGGACGCGTTCAGCTTCAGAGCAAATGGACTACTAATCAAAGTTACACATCAAAACACATATCATTTTGAAAAACAGATCAAACGTACGTTTTTTCATATTTGTGACGAATTTAATTTCTTTTTTAGAGCAGTGATAATATCATCCTACATATCAAAAGTAAAGAAAAAAAAACTAATGGCAAAATTTGCATGGAACTCATTCGTTCTACGAAATGTTGATTCAAACTCACAAGTGTACACAGTACAGTGGGTAGATCAGTACGATATTCCATTTTTTCATCATATTTATTTATTTATTTGAATCGAATCGCTTATAAGCTGACGTACCACGTATTACAAACTTTTATATTTGCATCTTTTTGTAAGATATATGTAAGATGTTCAAGAGTTTTTAAAAA
>NW_028281012.1:120000-185000 GCF_059751285.1 Brachycentrus maculatus
CCTTCAAGTTTTACCTAAAAAGATCTGTGGCATAATAAAAAGTTTTAGAAGTGGCTTGATTTTTATTTTTAATATATTGTGGTATATTTTTAAACATTAAAAAAGTTCTCCTGAAATATCAAGTTTTTTGATTTATGACGTTTTTGAAAGGAGTGAGCGATATGTGGTGTGAAATCGTCGATTTATCATTTCTAATTGACATCAAAACATTTAAAAGAATTTAAACCACCAGTTTAGATTATACTTACAGCCATAGGCAACATACGTTCCAAGATCAAAGATCCAATTAGATCGGTAAGGGATTAATTTTAAATATTCGATAAAACCAGGGCTTTTTATCCATGTAACGCGGTGGAACGGAGTTTCGCCACCTTTTTTTACGGATAATATATATTTTTCAATTTTCAAAATCATAAACGTAATTACAAAATTGATTTATATTATTCATTAAAATTATAAAATATGGTATTGTAATGAATATTTAAATGTTATTTAATATATATTTTTTTAAGTAAAAATCTTGACTTATAACTAATGTACTAATTAATTATATTTACTCAAAAAATCCTTAATAATCGGATAAAATAGTTTTTGTGTACAAACGCTGATACATATTTTTGACATAAAAAAAATTACCCACACACGCAGTGTCCCGCTGTAAGAATTGTTTCCTCATCAATAATTGTTCCTCCACAATCGTGACTACCAAATCTTGATCGAAGTGATACCTATGAAAAAAAAATATTGTTTTTTGATTTTCTGTTCTGGATTAATAATTATGAATATCATTTTAAAAGGTTCCATATACATACGAACAAAATAAAATAAAACTTAAAGTACATATGTTTACTATTTCAAACGTGAATCTGCAATCAGCGATTTATATAATCCAAATTGATGCAAACGTAAATCGACCATAAAACCATAAAAGCATATAACTCACCATAAAAGGAAACTCATTTTGAAGGGCGGGTGTTCCGTTCACAATCTTATTCACATTTTCACCTGTTGGTAAATAAAAATCGGTTTATGGAAAATCTATGTAGTATTTTTAAAGTATTTTTTTTTGCGTGTTTGTGTAGTAAAGTGAACTATATTAAACACTCTCCTTATCATTTACCGTTCACTTTGTGTAATACCACTTTAAAACCCACTAATCCGTGACTACCAGTTTCGGAATAATCATTCCATCATCAAGTCATTAAAATGAAGTTGTTACGGTCTAACATTTACACAAAACTATAAATTTTAATTATTGTATAAATTTCATACCGTAACAAATTCATTTTAATGACCTGATGATGGAATGATTATTCCGAAACCGGTAGTTACGAATTGGTGTTTTTTAAGTGGTATTACACAAAGTGAACGATGAACGATGAGAAGAGTATTATAATAACATACCATAAAGTTAACAATGCTTGTAATTTACAAATTATATGACCTTTATTTAATTTACCTTCTCTCACATAAAAAAAATCTTTCGAGGAAAAATATGACATTTTAAAAAAAAAAACAGTGTTTTTGATAACTATCCGAAATATGATACACCCAGAATTTTCTAAAACACCTAAGAAATTAAACTGTTTGGTTATATTCTTGTAACTTTATAATTTGAGTAAATTTTAAATCATAATTTTAGATATTGCTATTTATCAAGTACTTCACAAATACAAAATTTAGATTTTTTTCAAATTATATAAAATAATGAACGCATAATTTTATTGGACCAAACAACTTTTACATTTCATTCTTTTTATAACATTTATTAAAATATCAGAAACTAAAATCAATATGCATAAGTCACATAAAAAATCTTATACATGATTATTTAAAATATTAAAAAAATTTTAAAAATCACCATCAAAATAACGTTTGAAATATTACACTGAAATAATTTAACATGGAGTCCAAAGTTTTCTGAACTATTATGAATATTTTTAACTTCATATGTACACAAAAGTATGTGTCACTTTGTTTTATTGCAAATCGCTCTGGGTCAAATATTCGCGATATTTTAATTTAATTAATCCCAAGACTTGTTTTGAAATAAATTAATAAAAGCTTTAAAAATCTTACTTATGACTAAATTCAGCCTAGACACCAAAACAATTGATAGGATAGAAGCTAGCCACATCTTCAGATAAAAACACCGTATTTCAAAATAAATGCACAAAATGAACAGAAAAAATATATTATTTCGAATATTGGGTCGATATCTTATTATTGAAATCACATGATTAATCTAATAATTATCTTATCTGTAAAGAGTATAACAGTAAATTTGATAAATACATAGATCTAAGATCTTTAGTAAACTCTGTGAATCATTGGTTATTAAAAGAAAAAAATCTAGATATTAAAGACATTGCTTTAAATATTCGATCGATAACTGAATTTATTAACTCTTGATTAATTTTTGTAGCATAAATATGTTTTTAAAAACCAAAAAAAAATGCAAGTAAAACATTATGTTAAAAAAACAACTGTAATCTTGTCTTAAGCGTATTTTTATATAATATACACACACGCACACACACAAATATACATATATATATATATATAAATATATATATATATATATATATATATATATATATATATATATATATATATATATATATATATATATATATATATATATATATATATATATATATATATATATATATATATATATATATATATATATATATATATATATATATATATATATATATATTTATATATACCATCTAGGCTTCCTGACAGATCTGCTCTTGCTAAGAAATTTTTTTTATAACTAATATGTGAAATTTATTGAAAATGTGAAACAATATAAAATTGTATCCCGATTTTACTGTGAATTTACATTTAAAAGCTTTCAGCATAGCTGTCACTGCCAATCTAAATAAATACAAGATTGTAACTCCATCACCAAATTTTATAGAAGTACCCCAGTGTAGGCAGTGAAAGGTTTTAGTGTTTAGTTCAATTAGTCAGCTAGATCCGATTCCGACTCGACGTTGGCCGGTACACAGACGCCCACAACCCCGACCAGCACAGCAGACAGACCCGGAACAGGGCAAAGATATTTACAGAAAATGGTTAGTCATCGCATTTCCTCTCAACCATTATTCATCTACACTACTAATTGGTGATTTCTTATTTTTAAATCACAAATCTTTTTTGCCATCTAAAGACTTTGAATAATCGTTTTTAATTTAGCTATATGATCTTCTTCATGGGTTACAATCTTTGTGAAGACTGGTTTACTTTTTTGTGGTTAGTCTCTATCCGACTCTAACCTCCGCTGGTTTCTTCAAAGCGTACCCGCTATTACGCATGTCGGGGATAATTTGGTCCTTCTCTGTTAAGCGCAGTCATCCTCTGTAGTTTGTGTCTTTGTACATGCCTTCCGCAATCGTAAGAAACAGGCCTCGGTATCTATCCTTTTGGCTCGCTGTTGTGTTACTTTATTTAGACTCTCCGGCCCTGCTTAAAACTTTGTTGTTCCCTTCATTCTCCGACCAATGAATCCCCAACATAAGCCTCTGGCACTACATCTCAAATGCCTACAGCCACCCCCGTTCTGCTGTTATACGATCCGATGAAACTTTTTGACCTTTCAATCAAAAACGTTAATTATTCACTGAATCATGATACATCCCAATGGGTATTCCCCTACATTGGCTATATTTGGCTCTCATTATTTATTTGTTCATAAAATTGAATTACAGACATTCTCCATTACACTTAGGAAATAATGATATATATAAAGGTCGATTACAGTGCGCAGTGGAAGGATGATGTTTTATAAAGCTAACATCTTACAGATTGCCATTAACGTGAGAATAATAAATTAAGGAATCTTACATGACCTTTTTGATATATTATCATTATAACGATATCTAAGATGAAATATTTTTTCGGATAATATCGTGTAAATTTAAATTGTATGAAATTCTAGAGTACTGAAATTATAGGGGCTATCTTCTAAGTTATGCTAGTAAATATAAACTCTCTGCAAAGAAGGCTTAAATTCAAATAAATTTACTATTTTCAAACCAACACTCGATTTTGCATTATTAACGCATTGGAATTATCATCTCATAATTACAAATCCGGATTTTTTTTCATAAGGGACAAGTAAGGGAGATTTTCAAATAGTACACAGCCCGTAAGAGAATAGGAGCAATGCAGGCATTGCAAAGGTGGCATTTGGTCTTCATCGAGTATAGATCCGATCTCCAAATATCCCTCACACTGGTAAATGTAGACCCGGCGAGTTCTTATCGCACTCCTAGTTCCTTTTAAAGGCTACCATTTTCAGTTACGTACTTGAAATTCTCGACCCTTTTGATGAGCTGGTTACTCAACGTAGCTCAAGGGTTGCTGGGCGTCTAGACTTGAGTTGTATAATACATTTCTTTTTTGCGACATTTACCCTGTCGACAATCAATTGAAGACCCTCGACGGAGTTATCAATTATAACAGCGTCATCCGCGTACTCTACGTCGTAAAGTTTCCGGGAGGGGGAGATGGTTATACCTCGGTCAGATGGTAATGACTTTCGTAAAGTGAAATACATGAGGATGAAAAAGAGAAACGGTCCCAAACCAATCCGTGACATCGTCAACTTTCATCCGGCACTCACTATTAGCTCTATTAATTTCATGAGCATAAGCTTCCTGAACTTTCCAGAGTGTAGGCCTGTGCGGACTATCAAACACCTTTTCATTGTCTACAAAACAAGATGAAATAAGAAAAATTTAAAATTAAAAAGAGATAATTCGTAAACGTTATACGTCCATATACCAAAATGTAATCTGTTATCCCGAGCGAAAACTAGAAAGACAGATAATTTGGATATGTAAAACAACTTATTAAGATGCTTTGTTTTTTTTCATCCTTTAATATATGAAATCTTGAAATTAAATAATACAATTTAAGTACCGGTTCAGGGTTACATTAAAAAAATGTCTCTTGAAAAATAATAATGTGATCGGCATAATATACACTTCAATATGTCATTTCAAGGCGAAACAGTTGTCACTGTAAATAAAATCAGTTGAATCAAAAAACGTGTTTTAGTTTTCCGAAATATACAAGCATACTAAGTTCTTTTTTATTCCTTACACCTTTTTACGAGGCTTACGTTTTTTAAAAGACATGTTATTTTTTCATATCAAAACAAACTTTCGTGTAAAACCATGCTATCATTATAAAATCGAACAAAAACATATTCCGACCACAAGATTTGTTTGTGTACTACATATATTATATATTTTATTTTCAGCAAATCGATAAGCTGACGTGAATAGGTAACTCATTCGCCGAAAATTCGATGCGAAATAATATATTTGTTTGTGACTTATGTCCTCACGTTAGATGTACGCTGTTTGAAGATTCAAGACAAAACTGTCTTTAAAATTGACGTCTTCGTGTTTGAATTACGAAAATGTTACGACAGAAAAAAAGGTCTTTGAGGTATTTGATTTCAATTGAAGTTATATAAATGATATGCCAATATGCTTTCCACGTATCACCAAAAAAAAGTCACCTGCCAGGTTATTGATTCTGGGTTCTGGTATAAATTCCTTTTTATGTTGTGATTTCTCCGTCGAATGATTAATGCGTGGGTAAAATATTTACAATTTTCCATGATTATTTTATTTTCAGTTAAAATAAAAATTTTATGAATAAAATATAAACTATCTTTTACCTTAAAAAGTATATATCTACAACATATTGAGTATGAAAATAACTCATGTAATTGGAGATAATCCAGATTTTGCGAACAAGTATTTGGACACGCTAAAAATTTTGTAAATAAATTATCTGCTCAAATAATAAGCTTAAATAATAAAACTGAAAATGGTATTTTCTGGCGTTTCTCATGTGTGTGATTTTAATCCAGGATTCGGACCTCACATACTAATATAAGAGTTTCTGCTTAGTAAAAAGCTTATTTACATCACAGCAATAGATGTCTCTAGTGAAGTTCTAGTGATTCAAGAACAAGGTTTTTAAATTGGTTCATATATATAGAACTTCCAAGAATTTGAGTAGTGTGGTTGTCAATAATGGGTAGAATTGGTGAATGTTACACGTGTGTAAAGTGATCACTTTAACCAGCCTATGACGGTCGTCAGCCCCGTAAATGCCCAGACTTCCATATATCTTACTAGTCACGCATAAAAAGGAAACAAATTAGAATCATCGAGAAATCACCCTCGCATGAATCCCCGGGCACACGAGAATACAAGGCAATGAGAGAGTGGATAGTTTAGCAAAGGAAGCGCGTCAAAGTGGTTCTACTAAACATACCCTCACTACCCTAGTAAGCTCAAAACTGGTGCAAGCGATGAGTGGACTAAAATATTTTCCGTAGACTCCACTGGATCTTATAACAAATCTA
Organism: Brachycentrus maculatus; assembly: GCF_059751285.1. Classification (NCBI taxonomy): domain Eukaryota; kingdom Metazoa; phylum Arthropoda; class Insecta; order Trichoptera; family Brachycentridae; genus Brachycentrus; species Brachycentrus maculatus. Next base: position 126,401 of record NW_028281012.1, read on the forward strand.
TTCAACCCGCGATACCTAAATCTTCTTGGTTCCGCAGCATCAAAATATCTAAACTTAATGTGTCTCTTCTGTGTAGGCTGAGGATCGGACATACTGTTCTAGCATCCCACAACAAAAAAATAATATCTTAACTTGTTCGTTAAGCGCATGTGAAGTGAAGGATGAGACTGCTAATCATGTTATTTTTAACTGCCTCTTACTTCCTAACCTTGAGTTCCTTCAGGATATTCGCTGGGAGAGTTTGTCCTTCCCGATAAATGTCCTGAACCTCCTTTCGCTGAACTCTCCAAAAATCAATAATGCAATCATATAGCACTTGAAAAAATAAAACAAAAACATTTAAATAAGTATTAGTAATCATTCGAAAAAGTGTTAATTTACAGCATAATAATAAAAAATACCAGTTTTTTGTGGCAAGTATCACTTTTGGGTGCTTTGCCAACATTTTTTTTAACATACCCGCTCTACGATGGCCGATCTCCTCATCAAAATGTATTTAAAAGAGTTAAAAAAAAAGCATTGAGGAGCTTATAACGCCAGCATTCAAGCTTAAATCCCATTCAAACTATGGTACAGGAACTAATCTTTGTCTAGATCATCCATCTCGATGTTATGCCGCTTAAGGTCTGGGCACTGCTCACTGACTGTGCATCTCTATAAGATAAAGTGTGTTACATTACCATATTGCGAATATGGACAAGATATAGGGGATGCAAACCGTAAGTTCTTTCAGTGTCCACTCATAACAGAAAAAGATAACTTTGCTTAACACAGACAGGAATCCAACTCCCCATCCAAGTATGCCACCATTCTTTCTGAACCTAATTCTAGAATTGTGGTCATAATTTCTAAAACGATAAAGCTAAATGCATTTAAGCTTTGAAATTTTGTATTACTTGATTTCATTATTTTTTGTTTGTAAATTAAAATAATACTTGTCACTGGAATAAACATTCTTTCACTGGGTGACTGCAATTTTTTTTATGTTTCTAAACGTTTAAGTTTCTGTCAATAAATTTATAATTATTACGTGGGGTTGTTACATGGAAATTATATTTTCAATAATTACTTGAACACCAAATATTTTTTTAAATTTCAAATCGTAAAAAGTAAACATTGTGATCAAGACACAGTGATAATATAACATAACGCTTCATCTCGAAATAACAATAGTAGATATTCGTTTTTCTATTAAAAACTGAATTGTAAAAAATACAAAAGGGAATACAAAACCACTAAGATAAGAACCAACTAAAACAAGTACAAAATAAATATGTAGTTTTTAACATAATCAATTCAGGAATGTTTTCAGTAATATTTTCAGTCAACGCGAGGTTAGATATTAGATGTATAAGATTATTGATAAGATTCAAACAAAATCTATTTGCTTTGGACGAGAGAAACTTCGTACTATGAATGGAAACACGGTACAAAGTTTTATGTTTCTGAAGCTCGCAAATTGAAATGGAAATGAAGCGTCATAAGTTTTGGTTTATATTAACGTTTCAAGGTATTCGATACTATGGTATTATATGAAGAAGTTGGAGCTTACCTTATATATAAATACAATTCCATTTGGATTTTACGCATATTTTAATGGCTTCTATTACACAAGTCTTTGTCGTCACTATTCCTTACGCATTATTTAAAATTGTAGTTCACCCTTAGCTCTCTCACTTGCATCATCCGTAGAAACCCTTCAGTATATTTCAATTAAAAATACAAGAATCTAGAGCACAGAACTGACGTTGCCTCTACGTATTTAATATATAATCGAGTTAAGACCGAGCCGATCCGATATTACAAAGTCTTTTGGATTTTTTTAAAAATTGGATATAAATCTGTAATTTTGGATATAAACTGTTTTAAAATCACTTTTAATTTTAAAAAAATTAGTGATTTTAAAACAAAATTATATTTTAATTATAAAATGAAAAATCACAAAGTTAGTGCTTCAAAGTTTTATAAATTTTAATCTTGGTGCCGATCTTCGTTTCATGGTTTTTCAATATTGAATTTTTTAGGCATCCTGAGATGACTGCAGCCTTGTTTACTTGCCCCACCCTTTCACATGATAGATTCATTTGACCATACAGTTTCACACTCAAATATTTGAACTTTTACACCTGTTCCACTAAGACGCCATCCACAGTCACGCTACATGTCACCGGGAAACGTGAAAACACCATGCTTTTAGTTTTTGTAACTCATATAGTCATGTTGTATTTTTGAATAGCAAGATGAAATGCGTTCAAGTCTCCCTCAGTCTCAGCGAATACTACAACGTCATCTACATAGCAAAGAATGTGAATGGTTTCCTCTCCCGGTCTGTATTCTTTGTGTAGTGCTTTAATATCCTCAACAATTCCATCCATGATAATGTTGAAAAGGGATGGACGAAGACTGTCGCCCTGTCTGATGCCGCTTTTGACATTTACGGGATTTGAGAGTTTATCATCTGATCTGATTCTGGTGTTTGTTTAGAATATGAGTTACCTGATTATGTTAAGTATTTCCAGGGGGCCTCTGCTTACACTCAGTATTTGCTTTATATCATTAGGTCTGGCTCAGTCGAACCCCTTAGTGAGGCCAATAAAGCATGCAAATGCCGGCCTTTTGTACTCGATATTTTTATTTATCCTTTTTCTACTCTAGCCTTCTTTTCTTCACTGCTGCTTCTTCCGTATCCTTTCATTTAATTCGGTAGTTGCTGCTTGCAGCCAGTTTCTACCTCGCATAGCGGTTATATCGTCCGACTTTCTTTTTGAAGTCATTCGTCGCCTCTTTTATTCCCCAAGATATCTATCTCCCGCCCATTTCTTATTGAGTCCTGATATCCTTTACTTCGAGTCTATTCCTGATTTCTTCATTTATCCCTCAGGCTTAAACCAAACATGGATATTTCAATGGATCGCTGTTTGCATTCGAGCTACTCTGCGTTTCCTTTTGTCGTGCAAATATATTCACGTCTTTAGTTTAAATGTATTCACTGGCAATATGCAAGATACTTTTTAGACAGTTCGGAATCTCTTTACTCTTAAGAATAATTCAGTATTTAAAGTAAGGAGATTTTTTTTATCTGCCTCACTATAAAAAGTGCATCTGTGGTAGAAAGATTTTTTCGGAAACCTTGTTTCTCCTCGCTATTCTGTATTATCACCTCTAGTGTATATTTCAGGATTTGGGTGTACAGTTGTCCGTCTGTCTGATAAAGGTTTTGGAAATAGTCCTCCTATTCTACCGAGGATATTTTCTTTGTGTGCTTATACCGTCACTTCTTTCAAGAACGTCATAAATAAAAAATCGTCAATTTTCAGTTGTGCATGTTTTCGGAATGCCCAGAAAATGTACTATATCCCAGCGAAAGAGGCATATTTTTAAATTTACCTACTACAGGGCAGAAAGTGTTGTATTTTGTATTTGAAGAAAATGTTTTGTTTAATTATTTTTTTAAATATCCTTAATATTTTTCAAATGGCGAAAACCTTCAGGTTTCACCTAAAAAGTTCAATAAGTGGCTTGACATTTATTTTCAATACATTTCATTATATTCTTTAACTTAAGCTTTAAAAACGATATCCTGAAAAATTAAGTTTTTTTTATATATGTCGTTGTTGAAAGGAGTGAGCGATACGTCTTAATGGTGAGACGGCGGTCCTGTATGTCAAATATGCTGTTCTTTTTTCTGAAGTTAGTTTTTTTACCTCTTCTCTAAACGTGTTTTCTAGATCGTCATCTTTCGTGATAGTATTATTATCTATTTATTCTATTTTACTGGTTTTATAGGCACCCCGTTTGTCATTGTTTTCAATGTCTCCTTTATTTATTTATTTTTACATAGTTTGGGGGCTTTTTTACTCCGATTTTGCACAGCACAAGTTTATGTCAATAAGTCAATATTTACAACATTTTTATTATAAAAATGAAAATGGTATTTTCTGGCGTTTTTCATGTGTGTGATTATAATCCAGGATTCGGACCTTACATACTTATATAAGAGTTTCTGCTTAATAAAAAGCTTCTTTACATCTCACCAATAGATGTCTCTAGTGAAGTTCTAGTGATTCAAGAACAAGGTTTCTAAATTGGTTCATATATATAGAACTTCCAAGAATTTGAGTAGTGTGGTTGTCAATAATGGGTAGAATTGGTGAATGTTACATGTGTGTAAAGTGATCACTTAAACCAGCCGATGACGGTCGTCAGCCCCGTAAATGCCCAGACTTCCATATTCTTCTTCTTCTTTGATGAGATGTCAAAAAAATCATATGAAAATAACTCCTGTAATTGGAGATAATTTTTGTGAACAAGTATTTGGACACACTCAAAATGTTGTAAATATATAATTATGAGAGTTTTTTTTTCTTCATTTGACCAGAGTATACCTATTTGAAAATAAATAAAAAAAAAATTCAACCGGCGAGAATCAAACTGGTGACCCCAGCTTCGCAGTTGAGCGGCTACCCGACTACGCCAAGAGTCACGACGCCTGTCTATGAAATATATTGTGGGAATGGAATATATTACTTCCATATAAATTAAGTAAGCTCATAAAAAAAAAACTGTAAATAACTTGTAAACAATTGTAACTTATACTATAATCAACAACATCATTACATGAATCCATAAAAACTATAGCAGACATTTAAACCGAGCGAAACTTTCAAAGCTGGGAAATCAAATATAGTCCGTATGCATAACGCGGGAAACCGAAAGAGATTTGAAATATTGAATATCATTCAGCGAACTAGAGTGGGAATTTTACCTGAATTATTTTACTGATAAATTCAAGGATCATTTTGATGTAATTTTACTCATGGGTGAAATAATATTTCAATTGATTTTAAAAAAAAGATATATATATATATATATATATATATATATATATATATATATATATATATATATATATATATATATATATATATATATATTAATACTTGCTGTTAAACAAATATTTTTCAAATATTTCGTAATAAAGAATTTTATAACATAGTTTATACAGAAAAGTAACGCATTCTTCATAAAATACATTATTAGTTATGCTTTTTACTACCCCGTTTTAAGCATAAACGTAGCAGCGCGGGTTTAATTTTCAAATTCAAACCGATTCCCGCGCCGCGAGACCAGAGATTTCGACGAGCTCTATGGAATAGAGTTAGATAGAGGGATGCAATAACTTGGGGTCCCGGAAGGGACTCACATCGACGTTTTTCTTCCCTACGACTACCATGTCAGGTGAAATTACGCGCCTGCGTGCTCTGGAATCATCGGTGGAGGGGAATAAGGTGAGGGGTTGGTTTTGGGGAAGGGGTGCAGGGGTTTGTGAGTATATAAGAAGCGACGCAAACGCTTCACTCACATTCCGAAGTAGTTCGGAAAGCAGAGCGGATCTGATTTTCTGAGAGCCGCTTTATTCAGTCGGCAGTTTCGTGTGTCGATCTCGACGCCGCAACAGGTAGGAACTTTTAAAGTATTAAAACAAATATCCAACTACTTGTGGTTGAATTGAATATTTTTTTAATAATTCATATCAAAATTATGCATTAATTTTGTTTAATTGTTTAATATTTCTTTTAAAAATAGTTTTGAAATTCTAATGCCTTTTTTAGAAAATAAAAAAAAAATGTTCATGATTATTAAAATATTTTAAAATGTTAAAAGTGTCAATTTATTTTTAAAAAGTATTTAAAAAAATATATTGACAAGTTCAAAATACTTGTGAAGTTTTTAATATTTAATAAAAAGTATTTTTTTGGGTAAATGTTTTCCATTAAAAAAAATATTTTAATACAAAAAAAAATCTTTTCAAATTTTGTAACTTTACAAGAGATACTTTTTTGAAGAGAAATTTTAGTCGCGTAAATTGAATTAAAAAATAAAAAATAAAATTTTATGTGTTCTTTGGTAATAAAAATAATACACCATGGAATAATTTAACCCGCTTTTGCCACGAATTAAAAAATAGTAAAAAAGTAATTTCTAATATTACAAGTACAGACAATAATATAAAAACAGCTTGTGAAAAAACGACATATTCAAAGAGACAGCAAATTTTAAAATGAAAAATTATATTTATAATTCATATAATATATTTTTTTACATATTTAAATATACACAGGTCGTTTGGAAAATAATTTTTAAAAAACGTATATGTTAATATAAAATAAAATAAAATATAATCCGAAGAAGAAAATAATTAAATACACCAAATTAACCCTGAATTTAATTCAAACCAAAATAACCCCGCCTTTAGTAAATACATACAGGGTTATTGGTAACTCGATGTATTCCAGGCAGGACGAGGTAGGGGTTTGCAAATGCAAAAAAATTAAGTAGAACAATGTACTGCCGAATACTTATTATTTTAAGATATTTCAAATTTAGCGATTTTATTAAAAAAATATTTTTTTTTGGCATTAGTGACAGAATAAAAAATTGCTAATTGAAAGCCATAAAATATTTTTTTTTTTGGTAAATGACCTAATAACAAAGCTTAATAAGCTATAAAATACCAAAAAACCGGTACAATTAGATTACTATGACTAATAGTGTTTTTCAATTAAATTATATTTTTTTACATTACTTGCCAAAAAAAATCATATAGTTTTGATAAACACTAAGACATTAAACGTACAAATCACATAAAAATCATCAATGTCTCACAAGCTTTCCAAAAATATATAAAAACCTATATTGTTATTAGAAAAGCACATTATAAACTTATTTTAACTACTACAGAAAATGCGCTACAACTGCTTCCCAATGAAGATTTTCTGTCAATATATAGATGAGTATTATTAATAAACAAAAGCAAAACAATCGAAGGAAAAGGTTAGAAGTAGCCAGACACTCTGTTGTAGTTAAAATAAGTTTTTAATGTGTTTTTCTGATAAAACAATAGGTTTTTATACCTTTTTGGAAAGCTTATAAAACGAGAATGTTTTTTAAGTAATTATACGAATTATACAAAGTTTTTATACGAACAAATAATTTGTATAAAAAACACTATTAGTAATCAAATTAAAACTGTTTTTTGGTATTTTATTGCTTATTCAGCTTTGTTATTAGGTTAAAAGGTACCAATAAAAAATATTTTTATGGTATTCAATTAGCATTTTTTTATTCTGTCACTAACGCCCAAAAAATGGATATTATTTATAAAATCGCTAAATTCCAAATATCTCAAAAACTATCAACATTCGGCCTTACCTGGTTCTGTATGGCCATGTATCTCCTCCTGTCGAGATTACATCGAGTTACCAATAACCCTATATATATATTATTTTATACATTTCATTTATTTATTTTTTACTAAGTAAAAAAACACACCTCTTTCGTTTTTTAACCCCTATCTTCACCTAGAAGATATATCAAGCACCAATTAGATATAATATAACACATGACAAAATTTCAACTTGAACTCTTATTACATAAAGGCGAGGTGATCAGTTATACGCTCCATATTTTTATGTAAAAGAGTGAATATTAAATAGGACGAAGACGTCAGTTCTATATGGGATAGAAAATGTAGGAATAAATATAGTAACATCAGAAAAGCGTGTGTAATTGGCCACTTTTAATTTTTACATACCCTGTGGGAATATTAAAATATGATTTATGACGATTCAAACTTTGTGTCTTAACCGTCAATTAAAAAAATAAACATTAAACTAAGTTTTTTAAGACATAATTAATTATTTTCATTTTAAATAAATAATACAACACAATCAATTAAATTATTATTAACGATAATGCTGCAAAACACATATTCCTTTTCTTAATCTAAAAAATCGTCTTACCAAAACTTTTGTTGTATGATAAACGTTTACGAAAAATCCAATAAATATTTACTTAATTTATTTAACGAGGCCTATATAATTCAATATGTATTTCAAAGTTTTAAAAACGAAAATTGGACTCTGCCATCCAAATAGTATAAGGGATTTTTTTAAATATTAATAGCATTGATGATGGAATGATTATTCCGAAACCGGCAGTCACGAATATATAGGACATTAAAGTGGTGTATTCTCTCAGAAGAATGTGCGACAAAACGATGTATGATAGATGTGCGAATAGTGAAATAAGGAAGGAATGCAAAGCTGAGATAAGCATTATCGATAAAATTAAGAAAGGTGTGTTGAGATGGTTTGGATATGTAGAACGAATGAGTGAGGAAAGAACGGTCAAACAAATTTATGAGGCGAATGTTAGCGGGAAAAGAAGCAGAGGAAGACCGAGAAAAACATGGCACGATCAGGTACGCCAAATACTTGAGAGTGGTTAGGTTAGGAGTCGTAACAATCGGCGGGTATGTATGAGGAGATGCATGAACGTGGAAGAGGCGAAGAATGTTTGCAAGGCGAATGTTTGGTGTGGCGCTCTATTCTCTCTGCCTACCCCTGCGGGGAAGCGGTGTGATGGTAAGTTAGTTAGTTAGTTTTTTTTAAATGATGAATTATAAGGAGGGTGTAATATAAAGCAGTTTATGTTATCAACAGCCTAAAATTAAGAATACGTACAAAAATTCAAATTTTAAATAAATTTGACAAATAATAGACTCATACTGTGTACATATCGAATTGCATTACTTTAGACATGGTATTAATTACATTTGAGCAAACTAGAAAAATTAAATTTTCTTGTTGTTAGTGTCGCGGACACTTAAGTCAGAGTTTCTCGTTCGAACCCACTCTATCACAATTCGATACCTATTTCTAATAATGAGCCGCTTAGGCTCACAGAAATAGTGTGAAATTGAGATATTTGTGTAAATAATAAAAACACTGATATTTATATATTTTTAAAAAATGTGGTTAGTAAAATGATTACTTTTCTTGAATGTTTTTCGAAGATACTTTATGGCACATTTTATGAACTTTATTAAATTTTAAAAAAAAATAACCACTTTTTTACTATGAGTACACTTTTACCTATCGGTTTCAACAAGAATCTTGTCATCATCAGGGTTTATTAAATTCTAAAACATTAAAAACATTAAATTTCTCACAATTAATTATATTTCCTTACCAAAAACCAAATCATAAAATATTTTAGTATTTAGTTTTTGGTGAGGGAATGTAATGAATTATGAATATTTTAATGTTTTTAATGAATTAGAATTTGAAAAACCCTGATGATGACAAGGTTCTTGTTGAAACCGGTAGGTTAAAGTTATAAAAATAATGAAAAGTAATAATAAATAGTAAGTAGTTAAATAATAAAAAGTGGTTAAAATAAAGTAGTTTAATTTTACAAAAAAAAACTTATTACTAGTCACGAGTGTTCAATTACTGAACTACTTTCGAAATCCTTCATGAAGTAATAATTGAAAGAATGTAGACATATTGAGGAAATAAGTAGGCCTAGATACAAACAATGAAATACTACCGTACGGCCATCAGTGACAGAAATTACGATGTTTTTGGTCATTTGCTCAAAGTAGGGCTGAGCTACGAGAACACATATCGCTAACTGAAAAGGATGATGTTTCGCCCCGGAGTTAGGTTCAAAGAGCAAATTTGTAATGCGTTTGAAATCTGTCGTATAAGGGATTCGCCAAATAAGCAATTGATCAGATCGCGGAATTGAAAGAATATTTGAAAAACTGGTTCAACAATCCGTAGACGAAATAAACCTATCGTAGCGCACATAAACATTGATAAGATCATTAAAATAAACCTTGGTGTTACGGTCACACAGCGTACAGCATTGTTAAAACTCTTTAGAATAAGAATATAGAAGTCTATTTACAGGGATTACTCATTTATTTTATTTCAAAACATGTTACATACATAAGTCAAATACATAATATTCCCGATGAGTAATTTCTATTTCTCATTTTGGGACATGGGATTAAGGTTAACAAGACTGGAACACATATTATAATGTTACAAAAAAGATTTTTTTAATAACCAACACTAATATACATGGCAAAATATAAAAACAATAAACATATATAATAAATAGGCATAAGAATCATGTTTAAAAGAAATAAATGAGAAAAACATAAAGTAAGAAGGATATTTAAAATAAAAAAAATTAGACAATATAAAAAATGAGAGAATATAACAAATAAAAATATATAACAAATCATAAGGTAAAAACAAAATGAGAAAATATGACTAAACACTTCAAAAATAGCGTTCCTTATAAAAGTACAGTATTTTTTCAGATAATTTATTTTGGATCCCCGAATGGGTTCTATTTTATATTTGTCAGGCAGCTGGTTAATTTGGGTATAGGCAATATATTTTAAGGACCTTTCTCCAAATTTAGTAGTGTTTATCGGCTCCACATGTATTTTGTTATGTCCTCGTGTATTATGATTATGAATTTCATTGTTAAAAATCGGTATGGTATTATGACCTATCATGGTTAGCTGGTGAGCCTTAACTATGACTATAAGCAGACTTCCATATTCTTCTTAATCTATGTTAAAATTGAAAATAACTCTTAAATGGAGAAACCCTTAAAAACACATTAAATTATTAAAAAAACTCAAATGATATTGTAAAGAAAAGATATTTAGGGGATACAGAGAAACACAGAATTCATTCACCAGCCGACTGCCGTAGAGGTAACACGTCTTTCAACGACCGATTTTTTTAATGAATGTATTTTTTTTGTTTTTTAGAATATATATACGAGTAGGTACATATGGAAAAATATGTATATATTTTTTTTAACTTGCCTTTTAATAACTCTTTTCTTTTCAAAACCGAATAATTATTACGAAGAAAACATTTGTTATCAATGCAAAAACGATTTCAATTACGTAAAATGTTAACCAGATTAAGAGAAAATTAAGTCGTGATTTAACGAATACTGAGCCTTAAAAAAAAAAACAAAATGTTAAATAAAAAATGAATTTAAAGAGCTTCTAATTCTTCAATACTTTTTTCTGCTAGTTAGTTTATATGGAGTTACTTACTTATTTACTATTCACAGATGAGATTTTATTTAACGATTCCTTGCTTTCTAAAGCATTTCGCGTAGGCAATGTAGAACTCGAATATACATAAGCTCTATAGACTTCAATATTGAGAGCAGTACAGAAATACATATTAAAAATGCGAATTGAATAAAGTAAGCGTATAACTTTGAAGTAACTTTGTGAATATCTTTTAAAACTTTTTTTTTCATATATCGATACATCAATTATAATAAGCATTGATGTAGAAATTCTAAAAAGTATTTTCAAACAATTTCTGTCAAAAAAATCTTTGTAAAACTAGTGCAGGCAAAATTCAGAAGAATTGTTATCTTGAAAATACATTAAACGCGCAGAGTTATAAGTTTTATAAGTTTCAACAACAAAAATATTTTATTCGAGTTCACTTAAGTTATCTTATAACTAACTAACTAACTAACTAACAATCACGCCGCTTCCCCGCAGGGGTAAGCAGAGAGAATAGAGCGCCACACCACTCTGTCCTTGCAAACATTCTTCGCCTCGTTCATGCATCTCCTCATACATACCCGCCGATTGTTACGACTCCTAACCTGACCACTTTAAAATATTTGGCATACCTGATCGTGCCATGTTTTTCTCGGTCTTCCTCTGCTTCTTTTCCCGCTAACATTCGCCTCATAAATTTTCCTCACTCATTCGTTCAACATGTCCAAACCATCTCAACACACCTTTCTTAATTTTATCGATAATGCTTTTATTAGCTTTGCATTCCTTCCTTATTTCACTATTCGTACATCTATCATACATCGCTTTGTCGCACATTCTTCTGAGAGATCGCATTTCGACTGCATTAAGTCTACTTTCATCCTTCTTATCTTATATTCTTTTTATATATTTTTATATATTTTTTATATTTATTTATAAGGGAAAGTACGTAAATATGTTGAAACATACTTACGTTTTCTTCACACTCGTCTTGTTTTTACTAATGATATGTACACAGAATTAGTATTTATGGCGAACTTTTTCCAATTTTAATGCAATCGCGAAAATATTTCACATAGACTTATTCGAGAATAACCACAGTAGTGGGTGGCGCATGCACTCCGAATGATAGTTATTTGTGCATATGTATGTGTATGTGTGTGTTTGTGTGTGTGTGTGTGTGTGTAGTGTGTTCATGTGGGCGTATGTGTGTGTAAGAGTGTTTGTTGGTGGATGATATTTTTATTAAACATCTATCGGTTTGTGAAGACCTGTTATTGTAATGTGTTGATTGTTTTGTATTTGTGGCTGTTGGTTTTCCTAAAAATTAAAATAAAAACGTTTAGTTAAAGTCATGATTAAAGTAATTTTAAAAAGAAAAAACCCCTACGGCAATTATTGTTTTTAATATTCAATTTCCCAAAGTAGAAACTATTATCAAAAAAACTGCAATTCTTTAAGGGTGAAAATTACTGAAATCTAAATAAAAGTTCATCTTTGAGATATAAATATGACTTACAATACTAAAATATAATAAAACAATTCCAACAGAATTTTTAAGATTTGAGAACAAAGCACTTCAACAATCATTCTGTAGACATAAAAAAATTGAAGATTTTAAAATGCTAAAAAATAAATTAAATGAATTATATATATGTTAATCTAAGAAAGAAAAAAAGAAAAAAATGATTAAATATTAACAAATGTAAATGCCTCTCCAAGCACAAGAGCTCAGTCTCTTTTTTTCGAGAGAACTGCGTTCTTAATTTTAAGATTGTAAGTAGAAATTCTTATAAAATTAAATAAAATTATTAAAAAAACATTTGAAATATTATTTTTTAAATATCATTTTTTTAAATCTCATCAAAGATGAAGAAGAATATGGAAGTCTGAGCATTTACGGGGCTGACGACCGTCATAGGCTTGTTTAACTGATCACTTTACACACGTGTAACATTTACCAATTCTACCCATAATTGACAGCCACACTACTCAAATTCTTGGAAGTTCTATATATATGAGCCAATTTAGAAACCTTGTTCTTGAATCACTAGAACTTCACTAGAGAGATCTATTGGTGAGATGTAAAGAAGCTTTTTATTTATCAGAAACTCCTATATTAGTATGTGAGACCCGAATCCTGGATTATAATCACACACATGAGAAACGCCAGAAAAAACCATTTGAATTTTTATTATTTAAGCTTATAATTTGACCAGATAATTTATTTACAACATTTTGAGTGAGTATTTGGACACACTCAAAATGTTGTAAACATTTGTAATCATATTTGTTTTTTAAAAGTATAACTAAACACTGATTAGATTGAAACTGCCTTTTACGTTTAGTGGATACACAAAAAATTTCAACGTTTTGTCATAAAAAAATGATTATGGTCAAATTCTAAAATATTCGATAAGCTGGATCGAAAATAGTAAACATGTTTTTCAACATAAATTTTTGGAATTATTTATTTACTGCGGAAATGAAAAAGACGTGGGTACCTTCCTTCCGAACTTCCTCATTTGAAGATACAAAATCGCAGTTCGATTTCAGAGGCAGACATTATCCCCAGAGTAATTAAAGGGACCTTTATTGGCCTCGTGTCAGATAAGATGAAAACATACAGTAGCAACTATTGAATTACAGACATCCTTACTTATAGACTATTATTTTATTTATTATTCACACTGAGACTAGAAAAACTAGATTTCACTTACTACAATACTACAAAACAATATATGTTTGTATGTTTCCTTGATTCCAGCAAATTTTTTGAAAGGATGGATCGTAAAAATGCTATGGAAAAGGATAAACAAAAAATTATAAATTTCTTCAGATAAAATTAACACTCACTTTTACACAAACAACTCAATTTGGTAATATACATATATATATATATATATATATATATATATATATATATATATATATATATATATATATATATATATATATATATATATATATATATATATATATATATATATATATATATATATATATATATATATATATTATATATATATATATATATATATAATATATATATATATATATATATATATATATATATATATATATATATATATATATATATTTATATATATATATATATATATATATATATATATATATATATATTTATATATATATATATATATATATATATATATATATATATATATATATATATATATATATATATATATATATATATATATATATATATATATATATATATATATATATATAAATATAAATATATATATATATATATATATATATATATATATATATATATATATATATATATATATATATATATATATATATATATAATATATTTATACATATATATATATATATATATATATATATATATATATATATATATATACATATATATATATATATATATATATATATATATATATATATATATATATATATATATATATATATATATATATATATATATATATATATATATATCTTTGTAAATATATATATATATATATTTATTTTTTAGCGCTAACAATAATAACTTTATATCACTCGTATTAGATATACTCGTACATATTATCGTATCCTATTTTCTCAATTTTAAACGAGGTAATATCTATCACATCTATATGAATGTGTTAAACGTTTTTAAACACAACTTAAAAAGATGATAAAATGAACGAATGTAAGAGGTTGAACTAGGAATGATTGAAAATATAAAGAAAAGTTATTTTAGGTGGTATGGACATGTGGAGAGAATAGATAACGAGAGAATGATTAAGAATGTTTGTTGGAGAACAAAACGAGGGTGACCGAAAGACTCAAAAGACTGAGAGCGTGTATTACTAGATGTATGGATGTGAGGGAAGCTAGAAGTGCATGTCAGGATAAAAGAGTGTGGCGTTCCATCCTCTCTGCCTACCCCTGCAGTAAACGGAGTGATGGTAGAGGTAGTAAAAGCAGGTATCAAGTCTTTTCATTTCATCGAGTAAAATGTATGTGATATTAGGTCACACACATGATTTCTTTACAAAAAATTGTGGCAATTGAAGGTAAGTAAGTAAGTTCAAATATGAGTAATTAAAACAAGAATCGGTTTTTTACTAAAAGAAATTATAAATAATATCCATAGAAATTCATAGACAAACAATGTTAAAAAATTAATATCATAGTTTGTCAAAAATAAATAAAAGAGTGAAATGTTATAATCAATTTCCTTTTTTTTACTCAAATATACTGATAAAAAATGTAATACACAATAATTAAATATCTCCATCGAAAGTTTTTATCAAAACATACTCACTATTTTAAGCGGCTTACTTGTGTTTAGATATTTACTCTTCAATGGAAATTAACTCACAGTTTTTAATTTTTATTATGGGTTTTATAAATTACCTTTAAAGTTGAAAAATGTATTAAACTATAACGAAATATTCCATGTTTAATTTTTGCTTGTAATTCATAACAACCTATTAGGAATTTAATACGTGCCAAGTACATTTATAAAAGAAACCTGAAAAATAATCATATTACTCGTAATACTCACGCTGTAATATAAAAGCTGATCGGGAATATAAAACATATTTTCTCCATTCATAGGAATACAAATGAGGTTTCTTTTATACTTCTGCTTGCGGATTACATTTAACTTGAGTACCGAGTTCTTTTCCTCCTCAAAATACATCCAGATTGATAATTTAAATACTCTTATTTACTGTATCAACACTTGATATGTATGTAAATATATACATAAATATATTTACAATTTAAATGTTAAAATCAAACATCGATTTATTGAGTCTACTTAATTGAATTTTTTTCTAATAAAGAAATATTTGTTTTTGCATTATTTACGAAAATACTTTCAGTTTCATACTTTTTTGAATTTTGAAAAATAATTTCATACTTTTTTGGTCACTGTAAATGAAATCTGACTTGAATTGAAATCATTTTTCATAAAATTTAAGATTACTCAATTCGAAACGCTAATTTTAATTAAATCAACTAATTATTGAAGACTTAATTTTTTACGAAGCTATTTTAAGCTTCATTTTTGCGGAAGCTAATTTAAGCTCTTTGAACTTATTAAAAGTCTTCACTTTTTTATTGAAAAAAAGATTGATTTATGTTATTAAAAATATTTCTCCCAAAATAAACATTCATTTTGGTACTAAAATAACATGTATATTTTATATTCCGAAAATTGATAAGTTGACATGAGTAGCTGACTAATCCGTCGATGATTCGATTCTGTGCGTGACTTATGTCCTCAAGTTGTATGTACGCTTTTTATAGATTCAACACAAAACTGTCTCTTATATTGACGGAAAAACCCGTTTTAATTAAAAAATGGCAGAAAAGAACATGTATTTATGTTCCTGAGGTTTTTATAGAGAACAATTTTCAATGATTATTTAATTTTTAAATAAAATAAGTAGGATATAAATATAGCATTACCTTTTTCGATTATAAAAAAATATCATACAAGCAAAAATGTAAAATTCCAAACAACGCAGAGGAAAAGAATATTAGGTATGACCAAGGGTTTATAATATAAAAGGGTCTATTCGGTTTGGATATGATGGAGCAGTTACATAAAATTATTGATTAACACACTTTTTATTTAAATAACATTTTTATATTTAAAACTGTCACTTAGAATTGTATAGCTACATAAGGACCGTGGTCCATTTGATCTTCACATTCGTTTGATAATGCCCTAACAAGGCGAAACAATTGTCACAATATAATTTTTATGTGTTTTTGTTAATAAAATACAACTTAGTAGAATCAAAAAATCTGTGTTTGATTAAAATTAATACATAAACATTTTTATACATAATATTTCAAAGATAGTTGTTATAATACAAAACGGTTCTTCTGGCATTCGATTAAATCGCCAATTAGTATACGACTAAACTTGTAAGGGATTTTCATTTATTGTTATATTAACGTAGTTATTTTCAGATTTATGTTCACATAAATAAAAATGGAAAAGATTTAGAAAAAGTTGTTAGATAAGTTATGTACATTTTGAAAAATATAGTGTACACAAAAAAATTAATCGAATTTATAATCGTTAATATTGTGATTAGAACGCAATGCCACGACCCATATAAACAATTGTAGAAATTTGTGCTTCTATTTAAAACTGCATTTTAAACTATAAGGAATAAAAAATCAGGAAGATATAAACAAACTTAAATGACAATTACAAAAGTAGATAAATATTAAGTTTCGACTTTGTTAAATTTTCAGTCAATATATTTGTAAGATGTTTATAAGATTTCAGTTATATTTTCAGTTAAAACGACGTTAGATTAAAGATGTATAAGATTATTGATTTAATTCAAACAAAATCAATTTGCTTTTGACGAGGGAAACTTCATTCCATGAATGGAAATACGGTACAAAGTTTAATGTTTCTGAAACCCGGAACTTGAAATGGAAACGAAACGTCGTAAGCCTTCGTTTATATTTAAGTTTCAAGGTTTTCAGGATTCTTTTTTGTGATGCCATGAATACAGATAATATGAAGAAGTTAAAGCTTATAATAATAGAAATACATTTTCGAGAGATTTTATGCAAATTTTAATTGGCATCTATTCACACAAACCATGTCTTTGCCATCGCTGTTATTCTCTTTTTCCTATTAGTTACTCCTCTTTCATTTCCCGTACCGAGGGCGCATTTAACAATATTTATTTATAAAATTATAACAAAAATGTTGTTTGTACACTCAAATATGACATGAATGAATTATACAATCTATTTCAGATCTCCCTGCTTCCATTTTCCATTTATAAATAGCTCTTTTGTACATGGTTTCAATACTCCCCATCCTTTTATTCTTTTGACAAACATCCGCATCCAATGCTACATAAGGCAGTGACTTAAATATTGCGCGTGCAGCATCGAACATATGATTAAGAATAAGAGAGATTTAATGTGAGTTTTGCCTCTGAGAACGTTGAAATGAACACTGGGTAATAGATATCTCTATTTTTGTATCAGTGAGTGGGAACATGGGCAATTGGAGGAAGGCTTTACTTATTGTCATAAATACAAATGTGAGAACCTCCATAATCGCAGATTCATCAATATACACTGTTGTTATTTTATTCATTTTATTAATCTTTTATATTTCAAGAATTTTGTTAACAAAACTTAAATTAAAAATGCATAAATATTTCGAGAGAGTGACAGCTGAATTAAACAAATAATGAAATTAATTTAAGCAATGAATTCGTTTGGAACCCGTCATAAGTATTGTTGACTTCAAACCAGGTATTTTTGTATTTCTTAACATATATGAAGAAGAATATGGAAGTCGTGGCATTTACGGGGCTTACCACCGTCTTAGTCTGGTTTAAGTGAGCACTATACACACATGTAACATTCACTAGTTCAACCCATGATTGACAACCACGCTACTTAAATTCTTGTAATTTATGGATTTTCGTTCTACTTACTTTAAAATTGGTTTTAATGTGACGTAACTAATTTGACATTCGAGAAGGCAATTCTCCAATCGATATGTCGCATAATACCTAGTAGCTTACTCAACTTCTCCGGATCCGTTCTGTAAGCCGCTTAGACTAGATATGATATTAATATTTCAACATCATTTTCTCCTTTTTCCGATCCAATGTTCCATTAATGGAACCCAGTTAACGTTAAAGTTGATCGTTTATCAAATGAAAACAACGTGATCAACCAGTTTCCCAAACAAACTGTTTCAAAAGGTTTCAAACTAGGAAAAATGTGATCTTAGGAAACTGTTTCAAACTGTTTCCATTCATATTATTAACACCATACGGCTTTATTGATACAATATTTAATAATACATCCTTGAATTATTTTGACATTTCATGATACGTGAATTCAAACCAACAACAATAGAAATAAAAATTAAAAATTAAAGCAAGACTATTTCTCGCACATATCGTTGATCGTCAATACCCGAGACAACACGTTACACATATCTCTTAAGCTACGAGATACGCTCGAAACCACGAATATTTATTTATCAAAGAAAAGTGCCGATTTGAAAATAAACCTGTTTATCATCTTTGATTATTTAGACAATGGATTTATGCTAATACTCGTATTTTATCGTGTATTAGAGATGAAGAAAAATAAAATGGTTTGTTTATTCCCTCGGTGTCGATTAAATTTAATCTGCAACTACTGCCATAACCACACCCTGAAAAGAGGCTTAGCAGGATGAAGAAGATTATCATGATAAAATGTAAAACAAAATTACCATTCATATCCTGAAATGTATATAGATCAGTGGAGGATTTCGATTCTCGTTGTATTAAGGTTTTCATGATTTTTCAGAACCAAAATAATGAAATAATTTATTTAATCCGGGTCATTTCGTTACATCAGTATGGGAAAAATAATTTAACTTGATTTCATACTTGATTTAAATTGTTTTTCATTTGTACGATTGAAAGGTTTCATAATAATATTAAAGTAATATTAGATTATATATATTTTTTGTTCTTCAAAAACCGCCAGCACATTTTCAACCTCAATATTGTCAAATGCGCACTTCGTTCCAAAATTCATAAAATCTGATACATAGGATCATTTTTTTTAGTTTTTTTGAACTTTAAGTCTTTTATCATTTTTTGTCTCCTTGATTTGTACAAAAGCTAAAATAATTTTTTATCTTCGCTGTAGTACAGAAAAGTTTATATAATGTTGTTTCCGTGATTTAAAGGATTTTAATTGGATAAAAATATTTTTTTTTAACGTTTCTTTCAAAAAAAAACAAAACTTGGAAATTATTGTCATCTTAAAAATCGCTCACCAAACTTATAAAATAATAAGGTATATACTTTTTACAAAAGCGTAATATAAAACTGAGAAATGAGTGTCATTATAAATAGAAAAATTCGTGATTATCAAAAATTATTCACCTAAATTGACATACCAAAGGGTGCGAAAAAAATATGCTTAATTAAGTTGGGGATTTGCAGTCACCATAAAAGCTCCGGAACAAATTTGTGTTTAATAATGAAAACGTGAAATGAAAGCAAGAAAAATTAAATGAAAATATGAATCATGAAGAGACAATATTCAAGAAGGAAAACTTCGGTAAATGTATGTAATGTATTTTAATGTTGATGGTATTACCCTACAGTTGAAGGATAATATCTACGGTTATTACTTTCAAGATGTTCCATATGGTTCATTTTCGAAAATCTCTTTGAAGGGGTTAAAAAAGTAATGGTAAATATTATTCGTGGAAAGCACTTACGCAAACTCCGGAAAACATGATAATAAGACTTTTATTGGATACAATATTTACTTAACATTATAATTACAACATTTAGTTAATTAACATAATCACTCCGGGTAGTTGTAACTATACTTGTTCATTTGAATACAGACCTTATGTCACCATAATCTTCACACAAGATCTAATTTGAAAATTCTCCAGCAAAGCGAAATGAATAAGATGAAATTATTCTAAAATTCTAGCACAAGTCTTTAATTAACCTTATTAAGAATTCCTATTAAAATGGAATGTATCTAAACTCTTATTATTTCAACATTTTCATATATTATTGTGGTTGTATCAAAATGCCCCTTGTACATACCATAAAGCAATGTTGTAATTATATTGTAACAAAATATGCCATAGGCGTATGGTGCCACGTGCCGGTACAAATTGTTTAGGAATAATTTTAGTAATAGTTACGCTAGAATAGTCAATTAGAGTTACAAGATATTGAATTTCGCTAGAGCAATTACTCGTTTATTAGAATTTTCAGTCATAGACACAAAGCCAGATTTAAACATTATAATCATAATGTATTATGTAAATTAAAGATGAGAAGAGGCAAGTCTCCCTTCGTGTCGAGTATTCGGGTTCCGGACGAAATCGTAATCGAGCACTATGGAGAGAAATGATGAGAATTCCAAATTAAGTATTCATTATTCATAGAAATTTAATACATTGGAGGGATTATCGTTTTAAATCAATATTGATATCGACGAAGAAATAGTAAAATGGCTCTCGCTTAAATCTCTCGTTTCTTTAAGTTTTAAAAATATAATAGAAACCATTTATTTTTATAATATTTTTTGACATCTCATCAAAGGTGAAATAAGAATATGGAATTCTGGGCATTTACGGGACTGACGACCGTCATAGGCTGGGTTAAGTGATGACTTTACACACGTGTAACATTCACCAATTCTACCCATTATTGACAACCACACCACTCAAATTCTTGGAAATTCTATATGTATGAACCAATTTAGAAATCTTGTTCTTGAATCACTAGAACTTCACTAGAGACATCTATTGGTGAGATGTAAAGAAGCTTTTTACTAAGCAGAAACTCTTATAATAGTATGTGAGGTCCGAATCCTGGATTATAATCACACACATGAGAAACGCCAGAAAACACCATTTTCATTTTTATGATTAAGCTTATAATTTGACCAGATAATTTATTTACAACATTTTGAGTGTGTCATAATACTTGCTCACAAAATCTGTATTGTCTCCAATTACAGGAGTTATTTTCATATTATTTTTTGACATCTCATCAAAGATGAAGAAGTATATGGAAGTCTGGGCATTTATTTGTATATTATTAAAATGGATTGTCATGATATCCGAATAAAAATTTATTCATGTTTAAACTGCATTAAAAACACCGGGAAATATTACCTTTATGTTTGATCGAAGATCTGTGATAAAAATTTAATTTCATGTGTTTTCTTTGTTTCAGCTCCGGTGGGGCGACTAACCGTTTTTCGATCGTAAATATAACGAAAATTTTACTTCGTTTCGTTAATCGCGAAAACTGGCATTAATTACTTTGCGGATTACATTTTAATAACTAAGGAAGCATTTGTGATTTGATATAATTTTTTTATTAAAAATTAAAATGAATCTGAGAAATGTGATACGTAATGATCGTTTGCGGCTTTGAATCTTGTGATAATGACAGTTTTTTAACACGAGGTCTATAGTGCGATTCCCCACTCTTCCACAACTTGATTTTTTCAATTAATTCACAGGAATATCTATCAATATAGTTGAAAATAGTACAGTTAAAAAAAAGTTGATATTTTAAGAAGTATTACAGTAACATTAACTTGATCTTACTTGCAACAAACAAGTGATACCACTTTAACTTGACATCTGTGGACCTGGTCATTAAAAACTCGTCGATTCCGTTTTTAATTACACATAATAACATCTGTTTTACCCGTTTTGAATCTTATAACGTATAACTTATAACGTAAACATTTCAAATTGGGTGTAAACATATATCAGACTGTCGTAACAACACAGAGCCGTATAAAATCAGATAAATGAACTAAATATACGAAAAAAACATGAGTCTGTTATAGAAAAGATATTTGAAATCTAAATTTTAATTTTCAAACGTCAAATTTATTCAATATTTATTTCAGTATTTTATTTGTTTATCAGCAAGCTGATAATTGAACCAAAAATAAATTTAAAAGAACTAACACCTACACATAAGATTCACCTTAATAGTTTAGGTAAGAAGTTTAGAAAATTTCTATGATAGTTGTTACCAAAATTATAATGTTTTCTGATGGACTATCACAAAAGACCTTCAAACTCCACTGATTAATATCACATATTCAAATAATTTACTTGTAATATGTAAATTTATTTTACTAAATGATGAATTTAAACAAAAAAATAATGCGCTGTAAACCTTTTTGCAAAGTTTTTTATTACTAGTAATATAAAAAATCATTATCACGTATTGCTTATCAAGTCACATTACTTTATTTTGAATGCTACGCAAAGAACGCAGAGTCACCGTAGGTGAGTTGCCGTCAAATTTCTCCAAGTAAGTAAACACTTTTAAATCTTACTTCTAATGAGCGTCTGTTTGCGCTGGATTGCTAATCTAACTTCAAATTCTGCCATTCAGTAAGCTCTATCAAATGCAACCACTCGATTAATATTCAACTCCAATTACGTCATACGTTGCGCGAGAACATAACATTCAGTAATATACATATTGTATACGCTTCACAGTAATACCAAATTGAGGAACATGGGTATTACAGTTGCTATTAATACCCATATTAGTGATATCTCGTTAAAACTTTTCATTACATATAGTTTTACCAAACGAAATTTGAAAATTAAACCCCTATGCTTCTCACCATGTCATTTATAATACCATTTCCCAACCTTTTTTGGACCGCGTACCTCTTGGTCGTAGACCACGCTTAATTGTACCATTTCGTAAAAATGATTGTATTTCGAGAAATTTGTTTTTTTTTTTAATGTTATTTGCGTTATAAATTTTAATATGGTGACTCTGTTTCCCAAACCTCAATTTATTTATGTTTTTAAAAAAAATAAAGATTTTTTTTCTGATAAAAATGAGACGTTTCATCTTAACGTATAATATTTTTATTTTATTTATAAAAGGTGCTAAGCTCATTTCTTGTCAAAATTCTTAACCAGGTCATTGAAAAAAATATTTTTTAACAAGTTTTTTTAAGAAATAAAGAGAAATGTGTTTTTGTGTTTTTATTATTCACACAAATTTGTCAATTTCGTACTATTTCTTTAAGCATAAGCGGCTCATTATTAGTAATAGATAGGTATCAAATTGTGGTAGAGTGGGTTCGAACCTAGAAACTGTGACTTAAGAGCCCGCGACACTAACCTCGGGACCACAGCCCGACACATTTATTTTGTTTTTAAAAATGCATATGCAATTAAATAAAAATGACTGTATCATAAACTACATATTATTCGCTGCATCAGAAGCCTTATTTCCTCATTTTTCATATAGCTTAACTACCGCGCGGCTAAAATTCGTCACAGACACTTACATTTCATTCTAAATTCTGGTATATTTTTGTGTTTTGAATAATTTTTAACAGAAACATAACCATTATTGTTGTAAACGTTTCATAAATTTTCACATTTGTCGAGAGCAGCATTTTCCAGAACGGTGTGAAATCTCTCTCTATTCAAGAAGCGAAAACTTCAAAGCGCTTAACGCTCCTTTGTAAGACTCAAGTTACGTGTGAAATATCTGAATTTATAACACACGTGTAAAAATAATAAATAATATAACAGTTTCGCAGTCTTGTAATTTTGCGAAACTCTCATTATTATTCTATTTTTTTTAATTAGGTTATGTGGTTTGTGTTTCAGGGTTTACGAAACCAACAACTTGTTACTATGAAACATTTCATAAAACGTCTATTTTAACTTCTTTTACGGCAGCGGTTTATGCTAAAAAAGTGTTAATGAGAGCACAACTCTCTTAAAACTTACAGTTTAATAATAAAAATCACACGTTAGTTTTTTTTTAATTATTGGATTACGTGTATTTTTAAAACTGAAGGCCGCCCTACTAGCCACAAAACAATACATGTATAATACACCAATACTTATATAATTTCTGTAACTTTAACTCATCAATTAAACAATAAATATTTCATTTAATATCTTGGAAGTAATGTATCTGATTTCCAAAACTAAGTAAGTGGTCTGTAAATATAACTATAGCAAGCAAAATTATGTCTTTTGATAAACATGGCCGTCCGTATTGTTTTCCTTTAAAATAAATTATTTTTAGAATTAACGTTATAAGTAATAGCTTCTTTTCAAATGTGTGTAACGAATGAGAATATTTGAAGAAACTGAAATGAACCTACGTCACAAAAATAAGAAATGAATAAATAAATAAAATATTAATGTTAACATAAAGATTTCACACATCAATTTAAAAACCGATTTCCGAACACGTCTTTTACGAACAAAACACGATTTCCGAAGTGGCGCTTGTTAAGTATATAAGCCGCTTAAATACCTTCGCTGCCAAACGTTAAAAAAAACAATAAATTTACCTCAAAGTGGGATTTAAAGCCTCTGAAATAATTACTATCAAATATTGAATTTACAAATTTCGAATTTATATACATTTATATATATATATATATATATATATATATATATATATATATATATATATATATATATATATATATATATATATATATATATATATTTATATATATATATATATATATATATATATATATATATATATATATATATATATATATATATATATATATATATATATATATATATATATATATATATGTATATATATATATATATATATATATATATATATATATATATATATATATATATATATATATATATATATATATATATATATATATATATACATATTTATATATACATATTTATATATATTTGTCTCTTCCCTGGGAATCGAACCCGGGACCTCCAGAACGGTAGCCGAGTGTGCTAACCATTAAATTACAATAAAAATAGAAACGAATTATTAAAATAGTACAACGATTATATTCGATGATAATTATTTTATTGCTACCAACTAAAGAACTTAAAAAGGTTACACACACAGGTTGTTTTATACATTATGAACTTTAAAGTAATGTACCCTACGTAAGGCAGTTTTATTTTAACTTTTACAGAAAGTCCGAGTAATTGTTACTGCCCTTTTCTTTCAAATTTTGTCTCCCTCACTTCATATATTGATGGTATATCAACTAGAGAAATGTACAATTCATGAAGGTGACTTGCATGCATTAAAATAATAGACCAAGAGCACGTTTTGGAATTATTCTTAAAATATATTATCAAATTACCCGACTCAATAATTTTTGAGAAACATTTTGTTATCATAGGGTAGCACTGGGTGGTCAAAATTCATAGTTCGATGGTAGTATATATTTAAAATATCTGAAGTCGTGGTCAACTGTTTCAGGTTTTCAGTTATACTTTGATCACCCGTGAAGTGTTAAACATTGCTGCTGTGCATGAAAGTGTTACTGAAATCCTTGAAACCTTCACCATACACTGTGCAAAAGATTTGGGCGTGTCCCGATCATCATTGAAGTCTAAACCACTTAATTGTAAAATTGGTGTCAAAAACCTATGAAAACACAAACTCTCACAAATTTAGGGCAATTTGCGCTCAGCCACCTTAATTCAACGATTTTGGTTTAAAAAAAACATACAGTATCGAACAGATTCATTGAAATAAAACTTTTTTGTTGTCTTTTCGTAAAAAGTTTTTTAAAATCTTTTATTAATCAGTTATATCAGAAATTTGTTTTTAATATGATCTCATTAGGGCCCAATCAAAGATTTTACTCTTGTTGGCATCTATTCTATAAGGTTTTGGCGCGTGGATGCTATTTTTTCGTCTCGAAACCATACCTGAATTATGGACAAAACGAGCTTTTCCACCGTAGTGCAATCAATTTTGGAGAGCCGATTCTTTAAGATAGCCGATGGATTTTAATTGAATTTTGTCTGGCAAAATTCTTGACCAGCACAGTTTATTGTTTTCGTGTGATGAATTTCATCATCTTTTTTTTGGATTTGTGGCAATAGGTTAAATCCTGGTGAAATATTCTATTACCATTTGACCTTCGTTTTTGTATCTCTGGTAGTATCTTTTCCAGTAGAATCGAGTGATACTTCTCGCTATTCATCATCTCAGTCACTGCAAGAAGCAGCCCTGGTCTATAATACGAAGAACAACTCCAAAACATTTTTTTAGAGGTGTTTAAAATACGAAAAAAAATCTTCCAATTAATCTCTTCGATACTGTACATATTAAATGTGCACTCATCTTGAGGAATTCCATATGTCTCTAGTACAATAAATATATCTTTATGTTGTTCGATATATCTGTTAAATATGAACTGACAGATGAAATTCACTGTTTTGTTAGGGTATCCACTATTACATTTTTTTTAAACATCTCGCTAGAAAAGAAATCGAAAGAAATGCATTCAATGATCTGTTATTTTTTGGTAAAGGTTGAAATAAAGTTTTTAAGCTGTTGGAGTTCAGAAAAAATGATATTTATAAATATTTGTATATTTTTCCTACCTTTTTATTTAAACGAATCTGCAAATTCCTCCTTTTTTACTAGAATGCGTAATAAGAATTTAAATTCATACGTACAAATTCTGCGAAACAATTAATGCCGGTCGGTATCGGACACGCGGGCTTTTATTCAATGTCTAAATATTCCACAGTAAGCCGGTTCCAAATACTTCAAGATTTCGCGACCCCCTGGAAACCCGAATAGAGGAGAGGGGTCATGGAAGGGTAAAGGCTCGAACGGTAAATTGTCTTTCAATTCGCTGAACGCTAATCAGCGGACGATGTTGGCCTCGAGTATGTTCGCGAAGTTCAAGAGCACTCCGGTAGTCGTGCAGAACGTCTGGGATGGGAATCCCATCTTGGAGTTCTTCGACATCAACAAGCAGGTGGCTACCAGCGGCCCGGAGCACGTGTGGAAGATCCACGATGGCATCCGCAAGAGCGATGGCAAGGTAAGTGACTACCGTTTTCTATATTTCATATGTACAGTAGAGTCTCGATTATCCGACCTAAACCGTCCGAGGCAAGGTAGGATAGAACGAAAAATTATGAAAACGACTTTGAAATTGTGTTAAATTTATTTGGACATCGATAACATTTCAAATAATTTAATGTAACATAAGTGAATATACAACATTTTGAGTGTTTCCAATTACAGGAGGTATTTTCATATTATTTTTTTTAAAGTATTTGGACACACTCAAGATGTTGTAAATAAATTATCTGGTAAAATTATAAGCTTAACAATAGAAATGTGTAAAGTGATCACTTAAACCAGCCTATGACGGTCGTCAGCCCCGTAAATGCCCAGACCTCCATATTCTTCTTCATCTTTGATGAGATGTCAAAAATAATAAGTTAATGTTCTAACCTAATAACGAATTGAAACATCAAAATGCACGTACGGCAAAGTAATAAAACATGTTTTTCAGTAGGTACATACAATGCAGTGAAGCTCGAAACAGTCGGGTAAAGTATGCATTGCCCCGGTAGGTCGGATTACTCGGAAGGTCGGATAATCGAGGGTGGGATAACCGAGATTCTACTGTACAAATTGCATCTTCTAATCTAATCAACGCGTAAAGAAAAAATCTTATTATGTAGTTCTGTTTAATAAAAAATAAATAAGCCTTACCTTCGACCAGATATAACATGAGTTCGTGCAGCTCACATACTGAAACAGTTTTTTTTAAGGTGTCACCTTGTGTTTGAAATGTTTTGACCGTTTTTAAAATCTAATACCATAAAATAATGCGTAACATATGATTCTAAGTGTGAATAACATCATTGATAATATTCAAAATGGCCCATATTAACACTCCTTGAGGCACCAATTAGAATAACAATAAGAGTCAAATATACTAGAGCGTAAAAAAAATATCTTAAAAAATAAGATGAATACGGACCCCAATGTACATAAAATTACACATTACACAGATTTTGTCATGTGATTTCTTAAATTCACAGCAATCAGAGAAAAAGGTTATATTAAACGTAATATTTTCTTCTTCTATTGAATGACATGTTTTTTGTGTAATTTTTCATTTTGCAAAAGTAATAATAACAATGAATGATATTGCTTCAACAAAAAAAAAAAACAAACAAAAAATTCACCTAG
The DNA here is from genome assembly GCF_059751285.1 of Brachycentrus maculatus. Lineage (NCBI taxonomy): Eukaryota > Metazoa > Arthropoda > Insecta > Trichoptera > Brachycentridae > Brachycentrus > Brachycentrus maculatus. The sequence goes on from NW_028281012.1 coordinate 154,865, forward strand.
AAATGTAAACATCGTGTCTATCAAAAATATAATGTACCTTTGTACTTATATTCAATAGTGATAATAATCTTTACAAATTTAAATTAAAAGAAACGAATTTAAAAGAGATAAAAATCTTTACATTAAAATGTGAACTTTATCTTCTGAAAAACGACTGATTACACATCAAGCATTTCTTTCACCAAAAATGTCTCGGTTTCAAATATCATGTTTGTCATTTTTCGTTTTTGTTTACTTATTTTATTTGTAGTCGTCCAAAATTGATCAACATTTTTACACATTAACTTTTATCGAATTATATATATTCTGAATTATTGAGTACTTATCTATTTTCGATTTAAATTTACTTAATAACTAACACTTTAAAGATCAGAGAATACAGTTTTTTTTAGACATTGTTCAGATTAAAAAAACATAGAAATGTCGAACTTCAGGCTTCCAAAAGTAAATATACTCGTACTTTTGGAAATCGATTTTTTTGTCCGCCTCTGTAGTGTAATGGTCAGCACGCTCGGCTACCGTTCTGGAGGTCCCGGGCTCGATTTCCAGGGGGGGTCAAATAAATATAAGTGATTTTATCACTCTAATATTTATTCAATATAACCCTGGACTGGTACCTGAAGCGGAGGGCTAATCACCTTTCCTTCGTGAACGATCAAGATAACACTGTGTTCATATGAAGCAGTGCCCTATGCACCATTGGAGTGCGGATTAGGGTTTTATTATTATATACTTATAAACTAACGCATATTCCTTTAATATTGTTTTATATTTTTTTTACAACTCTAATTTTGCTTTTACATAATTCCTTCATATAAATACAATGCAAAGTTATAAAGCAAAATATCATTAAGCATTTTAAGGCACTGCATAATTCTTACATATAATAAAATCATTAAATAAAAACTACATATAAAAAGTAAAATTAAATTTAGTTTACATTTTTGGTACGAATAATATTATGTTTCAAACGGGTTTGAAAAATAAAATAATTTGAAAATTGTATTACTTTGAAATATTTTCTAGGATAACAAAATATGTTTATTAAAAATCTTAATTAAACATTTTATAATAGATGAATTTACGTTGTGTGTGTACGCGTGTGTTTGTCAACATATATATTAATTGGTAATAACATATATAAAAGGTTATTTTGTCTTACTTATTTGATGACAATGTAACTTTTACGCGTGTTTACCCTTTAGAGTACGGTTAGTAACAAAACCGCCAGACACCATTTGCGTCACTCGAATTTGTTACGGTGAGGTGGCATGGTGTTGATAGAAGAGGGAGGGTGAAATTAAGTGCAAAGTGTTTGTGATCAATTGTGTGGGGCTTTTAAATGTATATATTGCGACTTATTTAATGACACATTTTCATGTGTCAAACTTTAAATTACACATGTTCTTCTCATGTAGATATTTGGTTTTCAGAAAAGGGTAATTAATACTTAAGTCATAAAAAATAACAAATGTTTAATATTCCCAGTCGACAAACACACACCAACAAATAAATACTAGAAAATGATGTTTTGTTTAGCGCTCAGCATTTCATTATATTGAACATGTCTATAAATGAAAGAATCAAAAATTAAATGTTTTAAAATAGGGAAACACAACATATTTTTTTAATAAAATAAAACCCTTATCCGCACCCCAATGGTGTATAGGGCACTGCGTCATATAAACGCAGAGTTATCTTGATCGTTTACACATGAAGGAAAGGTGATTAGCCCTCCACTTCAGGTACCAGTCCAGGGTAATATTGAATAAATATTACAGTGAAAACATCACTTATATTATTTGACCCTTCCTGGGAATCGAACCCGGGACCTCCAGAACGGTAGCCGAGCGTACTGACCATTACACTACGGAGGCGGACGAATTCCCATATTACATTCGGAAAAACATGCACAAGAAAATTGACAAATCAAAATTCGTTATGTCATATACAGATATGTTTACAGGAAAATGCGAACACGGAAGCGTATAAATGTAATAAAGAAAATTAATGTATTAAGATAAATATGTATAAAGATATTTCGAAAAGAAAAAAAACACATATACTTATTCATATTTTTCGTAACATTTCCCGAACGAACGCGTTAACTTCTTAAGTTTTTGAACTGAAACTTTTCAGGGCGCGTTTGGTAATCAATAATTGAACAATAATTACTTATGTCACGTGTACGGTGATGCTTTTTTACCGCGCTCCTTGGAGTGTAAGAGAGCTTGTGCACTACATGGAATTTTACTGTCTGGCAGTCCGGTTAGCATGATAAAATGGCTTGTCCGTCTTTCTCCGGATCGGTGCGCTCGGTCGGTGCGCGACACAGTGCCGCTAAACTGTCGTAGTCACTTTTGTTTGAAAAAAAAACAGGAAGCAGATAGCATAGGCTCAAAGAATCGCGGAACAAAAGTGGAACTGGGCAGGTCATGTGACACGTATGTCTGAGGATAGATGGACGAAATGGGTGCTTGACTGGAGGCCTAGAACAGGATGCAGAAACGTTGTTAGACCACAGACAAGGTAGTCCGAAGACATAAGGAAAGTGGCGGGCCAACACTGGAAGAGAGTCGCGTCCATAAGGGAACTGTGGGAGTCCAAGAGTGAGGCGTTTGTTCAATACTGGACACAATAAGAAGGTTCAAATAGGTAGGACATACGGATGCTAGCTAGCGTATTTTAGGTGTTTGAAATTGCCACTCTTTTCCATAATGCTTAATAGTTTTAAGTATTTTGGTGTTGAAAAAATATTTTTTACGAAGCTTTAATAACAAATTACACAATAAGACATTTGAGTAGCGCATGTTCTTGGATCGTCATTGTCATTATTTATATTTATGCCAACAGCTAATTGAAAACTTCGAGTTAATAATGGTAAAATGTTTCTATTCGAACAAATATACATAGTGTACGAAAAATAATATCTAAATACAAAGACAAATATTTTTTAATAAACATATATTAAACATTTAATTTATATTCGAAGCACTTACTTTGTGAATTTTCACTTTATAATTTAAATGGTACTTTTTTGATTTTTAAACAAAGTTACATTTTAATTATATGTTAAACACTTATCTTCAGCAATTAATATTATATTATAAGTAGATTTATACATAATTTATTATAAGTAGGTATTTTTTCCTATGTGTACCCGGCTACGCGTTGTGATAACTCAATCTGGTCAAATTGAAAAAAAAAGAAAAGCTAAATACACGTACATCCAAGAGTTTTTATTTTACGAACATTACATTTTAATATATTTAAATATAATTATGGTAATCTATTTTGAAATCCAAAGCTGGAAAAAAAGAAACACATATCGTAAGAGAAGTATTAATTATTTCTTGAATGTTTTTCGCAGATATTTTGTGGCACATTTTTTTATTTTTTTATTTTACTTTTATTTTATTTTATTTATTCGGGAATTGTACAGCTTACATATAAAAAAAAAAATAAAACAATATTTACATTGACAATAATAAACATTACATTACATTAACAAAAAATAGTAACGTTAAAAAAGGCCAATTAAACAATTCCACATTTATGTTATAAAACTATTTAAAAACATTCAGAGATTAAACAAAAAACAAAAAACAACAAAAAAAGGGTATTATTTAAAATAATAGATTTAGCAGGAAGAAGTAAAAGAAGATGAACTTTATAAAATTGAACAACTTTGTTTTAACCACTTTTTTATTATTAATACACTTTAACCTACCGGTTTCAACAAGAACCTTGTCTTCACCGGGGTTTATTAAATTCTAAAACATTAAAAACAATTGCTCATAATTAATTACATTCCCTTACCAAAAACTAAATCCTAAATGTTATTGTACATTGCCTAGCAATAAACCATGATGATGACAAGGTTCCTGGTGAAACCGGTAGGTTAAAGTGAACTAATATTTAAAAACGGGGTTAAAACAGAGTTGTTTAATTTTATAAATATTAATTCCTTCGGTAAGTTTACAACTACAAATAGAATCTTTGATAGACTGTTGAAGAGATAATTGATCGCCTTTCAATGAAATACGGTAGCGTTTTGAATGAAGCACAAATTGTATGTTATGTATAATTATGACATATTCCACTAAGACTATTTCTGGAGTAATTAAGTAACCCAACCCAATACATGTTTATCGATCTGTTGGAAATGCTACAGTTCCGAGATAAATCCAAGACATCTTAATCCAATACGTCAGATGTTCAAAAAAAAAATTTATGTCTGCCTGCGTAGTGAAGACCTAAGCGCGTTAAACAACCGCAATGGAGGATTCGGGTTCGATTTCTGAAAGGGTCTTATATTTATGAGTGATTTTACACACTTCACATTTATCTGACTGATTGCCCTGTCGTCACATTATTGATGGTCAAGATAACACTGTATTGGTGCGATGCAATGCCCTTTGCACTACTTGGTGCATATGAAATTTAGAAAAAAAATCTGTTACTATTTTTTTAAGCTTCGTATTATGTTCGGTAATTATTTGATTAAACAATATCGTCTACCAACACTAATATATGGAAGCGAAACATGGAACTGGGAAAGGAAGGATGAAAGCAGAATGAACGCTGTTGAAATGCACTCCCTCAGACGAATGTGTGGAAAATCATTGAATGACAGAATTAAAAACGAAGATGTAAGAAAGGAATGTGAGGCTGAACGAGGAATAATTGAAAAGATTAGGAAGAGTTCTTTACGGTAACGTATGTTAACGCAACGGTACGGGAGAGAATGACTAAGAAAATATATGTGGCGAATGTGAGAGGCAAAACAGAACGAGGACGACCGAAAAAGACTTGGCACGATCAGATCAATCAGAACGTAAAATCTGGCGGTGTCAAAAGTCTGCGTAATCGGTGGGCATGTATGACAAGATGTATGGATGTGAAGGAACGAGTGTTTGTCAGGACAGAAAAGTGTGGCATTCCATCCTCTCTGCCTACCTCTGCAGGGAAACAGCGTGATGGTAGTAGTAGTAGTAGAAGTAGTAACAATATCGTCTTAAAATATAATTAATAAAACTCATGTTAACGAAACAAAAAAACATTTTAACATTGGCTCTCGTCGTTGCTTGACGTTAACTAAATTTTATTGCAATTAAGGCCTTAACAAATATGTAAAATGACATCTGTAATATCAGTTGAAATGTCGGGTAAAGTAAAAATTACTTTAATTGGGTTTAATTTTGTATATGTTTTTTTAATTAACATACTTTACACCATTTTTAATTTCTTCGTAATTTTGCACCATTTCGCATTTTTTAAGGTTTTATTATATGTAGGTATATTTAACAGAAAAAAAATCATTGACAAAAATATATCGAAAGAGTTCAAAATGTAATTAATCAAATTTTCATTTATTCAAAACTATAAATATTTAAACATTCAGAATGTCAAATGGATTACTTAACTCTAAAGGGATTGCTGTCTAGGATTTTTTTGGGATAGCGAGGAACGGTATTTACGAATATTTCGATACGATTTTGCTTAAAAGCAACTTTTAGAGATATTACTATTTCATATTAAAAAGAGATATTAAGCTTATTTTAATAACCTTTGCTGTCCTAGATCACCTTGACTTATGGAACAAACGCATAATTGGAATTCAGAGAAATTGAAATACGAAATTTATATCTGCCAGAAGCAAATATTTGCCAAGACTAAAATTCATTTCAATAAATCAGTAACGTAGAAATGGCAATAATAATCCCAGAATTGTTGTCAATATTAGACAGTCTTAAATCGTATTTTGTGTTTGGAAAATATTTCATAAAGAGGAAAAGAAAACTGATGGATGATGTCGTATTAATATTGGTAGACTTTATAAAAAATATATGTACTGGTTACTTTTATTAACGTATTTTAGTATGTGTATGTATGGATATATATATATATATATATATATATATATATATATATATATATATATATATATATATATATATATATATATATATATATATATATATATATATATATATATATATATATATATATATATATATATATATATATATATATATATATATATATATATATATATATATATATATATATATATATATATATATATATATATATATATATATATATATATATATATATATGCATAATTTTTTCTTGAAAGAGAAATAAGTATTTTTATTTAATTTATTATTTACACAAATATTTAAATTGCATACTGTTTATGTGAGCCTAAGCGGCTCATTTTTCGAAAGGGTATCAAATTTTGGTAGAGTGGGTTCGAACCGAGGAACTCAGACTTAACCACGCGACGCTTACCACGGGACCACAATCCATTTGTTAAGTAATTTAGAATTGAGTATTCGATTCGGTAGCATTCACTTTGGTGAATGCCATCGAATCGAATCGGAGGTTCATATAAATGTAACTTTTCGTTCGCATGAGCTTTAAGTGTTAGCGATAACTTTTAGACCTGGAGATGCATTAATGTATGGATTAATGAAAAATTAACGAATAACATATTTTTTCATGTAATTATGAAAATAGATGTTATAAGCAGGGTAACTAGCCCCGTCCTGCCCATTCGTTTCATATTTCTTCAGAAGCTATTCTAAGAATTTAACCTTTAATAAAACTAAGCTCAATAATTTAAACGTAGTAATTAATGCTTTCAAATTACATTTCTTATAAAACATTGTGTAAAATATTTTTTTTATAAATTGAACAGTCGATGGGTATTTGAGTTGTGAAATTGAATTTGTATAGTTTTAAAATCGAATGGTTTACTATACCAATTGATATTGATGAATCAGCAACCTATGTGGTTAATATGTTGTTTGCTTTATGTAATAAATACGACTGATAATGTAAAATAAGTCGAGAATAAAAACGTCATTTTTTAAAGCCCATATTGTCAGTATCATCCCACCAAACGTTTTATGCTGAGCTACGAGAAACATTATTCTGTGCCGTCAAGCCTTTATAATACTAACCTATTTTTATCTGTACCCTCGACCTATTGAAAATTTGCTTTTAGAGTGATTCGCTGCCGGATATTAGGAAAGCCAAAGCTACATACAGTAAGACTTCCTAGAAACAGGCTGTAATATCACTATTTCCCCTTCATATCCTACACAAATTCTCTAAAGGGATTTCCTTTTTATCAAACATTTCACGTAATGTAAAATGAATATTAGGTTTCTCATTGACCATCAAAATTCATTTATATATTCCTGTAAAAATTATAACTAAGAAGTTTTAAAATTTTAATGAAAATGAAGAATAATGTTTGATTGTAGCTTTTTACTGTTTTCGGGGAAAATAATCTGACTTTTATATAATATATAATTTTTTGATCCATGTAAATTCTTTTTTTTTAAATAATTTATTTTATGGTTTCCCTTTGAAAAGATAACCTTTGATCTGAAACTGTTTAAAGTGATGTAAATATACTTATATTAAAACAAAATAACAACAACAACAAAAACAAATCGCTTGTGCAGCACCGCACATAATACATGATCGAAGTGAAGAATAAGATGGATTAAATTGAGAGGCACAGAGAGAAAGAGCATCTTAAAAGAAATACAACAATACAAAATTAGTTTATTTATTGTTTCGGCATTCACTTTGTGGTATGATATGATTAAATTGTAAAATAAAAACACTTGTTTTTGTACCACTATACATTAACATTATCAGTTTACATTTGGACCTGAGGATGGAGCATAGCCTTCGAAACCTGTTGTCATAGTAAAATAAACTTAAGTGGTAAAAAAAGTGTTTTTCTTTTGCAATATAAAATTTCATTCTCATTTAATGGTGCTTCAATTGGTAATACTGAATTACTATAATGAATTTTGATATCTAAGATGACGAGAAAAATAGCTTCTAATGTAATTCCAAGCAAATATAGCGCCTGACGTATACAACTACAACGCGCGCAACAGTTGTATCGTGTTAACGTTGCTCTCTCTTGGTCAGAATGGATCCGACAGGTCCTTGAAATTTCAAATCTCAATTCTTGTATAACTTATAATTAATCGTAAATAATCGTCGATAATTATCATTATCGAATCGCCGGCTAAGAAGTTATCGGCAAAAATATCGATTTCTTATAACGACTAGAGTATTTATTAATTACCCTCGGAGGACTTTTGAACAATCATCCTTTTGTCCCCGTTTGTAATAGGGTGGTATATTTATACCAACGTTACTACCGTGTCTAAGTACGACTGGAATAATATTTGACGAAGGGTGGATTTTCCAATCATTGAGTTAGGAAGAGCATAAATTAAATTGAACAACCGTAAATTTGATTGAATTATCCGCGTCACTTTATAATGAAATACTACAACTTTCTTCTGAAAAAATTATCATATTTTCTTTATTAAAAAAATATATATGTTTTTGTTCGTCTAAAATGTATGAATGGTGTGATTTCACACTCAAATTCATGACAAATTTAACATCGAAATACCAAAAGTATATTTTGGCAATTTTATTAAGATTTACATGCATTTGCGATATAATTAAGTTAATACAGTTTTTAAATATCAAAAACCAATGCGAAAATTATACATGCTGTTTTGACGCAATATACTAGTTTAACTGACGAATGGTTTTATTTTTTTCCTTACGTTATTTACAAAAAAAATGTTTTCCTGTTGGTTGACAAATAACACCTGTAATTAGAGATAATCCAGATTTCTGAATTATTTGGACACACTCAAAATGTTGTTAATTTAATTTTTATTTGATAAAAAAAAATCACTAATTACGTTTTTGGTATTATTATCATTCTTGCAATATTCATCTGTGACCAATTGAAAATGCCAAAGTTCTTCAAAATTCTACTTCAAAATAAAGTAAAAGTTATCAATGCCATACAATTAAATCGTCAACATTCAATTTAACCCCTGCCCTGTCCTGGAATTTTAAATAAAAGTTAGCGGTTTATATTATACTGAAGCCGAGATATATGTACATATTCAATGAGTTACGAGAAAATGAATAAAAAATACCTTAATTTATCGGACTAATGGTAGGAGGAGGTGTCCATTAAAGCCGAAAGTCCATGGTATAAAAATAGGTATAATTTGAATCAAAAAACATTTCAAGAAAATTAAACACTGTACTTTGATATAAATAAACAATACAAATACATTTTTTTATGTATTTACTGTCTCCGGACACTCGTCGTAATGCGACATTGTGTTTGATATCGACGCGGTTGCTTTCGGTAATGTCATATTTTGTTTGCACTTTTGAAGTTTGCTGAAGGAAACTCCCTTATAAACTATCGCTCCGGCTAGGTGCAGTCTACAAGCAGGACGGCAAATTGTAGTGCTAGACCATAGGTGGCCAACATTTTCAGAAGCCGGGCCAGATTTTAGAAATGAGATTTCTCACTCAAAATGTTGTAAGTAAATTATCTGGTCAAATTATAAGCTTAAATAATAAAAATGAAAATGGTATTTTCTGGCGTTTCTCCATGGATCCAGGATTCGGACCTCACATACTAATATAAGAGTTTCTGATCAATAAAAAGCTTCTTTACATCTCACCAATAGATCTCTCTAGTGAAGTTCTAGTGATTCAAGAACAAGGTTTCTGAATTGGTTCATATATATAGAATTTCCAAGAATTTGAGAAGTGTGGTTGTCAATAATGGGTAGAAATGGTGAATGTTACACGTGTGTAAAGTGATCACTTAAACCAGCCGATGACGGTCGTCAGCCCTGTAAATGCCCAGACTTCCATATTCTTCTTCATCTTTGATGAGAGTTACTTTATTTGGTAGTTTTCAAACTTATTCGCATGTTTAGCCGCGTGATGCCCTTTAATTTTATACTTTCTCAAGATAGAAATAAAATCATTGCATATCAGGCATGTCGGCTTTGTTTTAAATTCCAAGAAAAAATAATTTATAGTTCATCTGTCTTAAAAACTTCTCAGTTCTTCTGTTACTCTTCTCTTCCTTAGTCCAACGTCTTTACTACTTGACGCCATTATGGGTCTTGAAATTATCAGGATAGTGAAATACTCCCATAAATAGGATATGATACGAACTACGCACGATGTAATGTTCTTTTGGTGATTTTGTGTACATTAATCAAAAAATGTGTGATTTGCTCCGCGGGCCGCATGGTTGGCCACCCTTGTGCTAGACGTATGACGTGATTATCTTGGTCGCTAAAAATTGTTTACATGCGGGGAAACTTGAATTTAAGAATGTAAAGTACTAACTAGACGTTTTTAAAAAAATGTACAGTTGACCGAATTTTTTCTCCGTTGTATCGAGGGTTTACTGTACGTACGTACTAATTTAATAAAATCTCTAGAAACTCACAATTTGTGAAAAAATAAGAAAGTTTCTCTCGTATAAAACTTATCGTAAGTTTTTAAATTTGATGTCACCGGACGATTGCACGATTGCAACGGACTTATCAATTTTCATTTAAAGAATTTTTTCAAAAAATCAATTGTTAATTTTATTATTTATTGCACGATTGCAACGGACTTATCAATTTTCATTTATTTAGTTTTTTGTCGGAAAAAACTTTATATTTTTAATAATGAGTTAATATCAGTAATACAGTAATGGAGTATTGCGCTGTCTAATATCAAGTAGTAGCCGTCTAACTTTGCCATTTGCGTATATTGAGACACCAACAAACTATAACTTTTATTAAATGTCGAAGTTGAATAAATTATTTGAGATAAATTGTCAAAACTAGCTTCATAAACAGTCTTAAACTTATTTTTTCGAATTATACGATATCCAGTTTCCATAGGATCTGACATAGTGTCACATGCTTTATTTTTATTTGCTTGAAAATGGTGATACACAATTAATAAATTGTGATATTTATTTCAATTACCCTAGACAAGATGCAAGGACTTATCATTATCTATAACAGGCCTGGCCGACCTTAATTTTTCCTAAAGGCCGTATACAGACAGAAATATATTTTTTTAAATACAACGAATTTCATATTTATTGATTTTTTTAAAGTATTTTAAATAATGTGAATGCAGAGGTAATTAGAAAGTATAATCAGGGAAATTGTGAAAAAGAAACATAACTACGACCAGATTTGAGAACACACATTGAACCACAAAAATGTATCTTTTAACATTGTTATCAAATTTAACAACCGAAATTATTAATTAGGACACACAAATCCAACAATATTACCAATTTTATTTGAAATAAAACCAATTTATCAATGGCCACCCAGTGCGAGATTTGAGTTTCTTTTCACCAGAATATATGCATTCCATGTAATTACAGAAACTTGATTGGTTTTAATAACTTAAATATGATTTTAAATATGTTTTGAAGGACCCGATATTTTAAAAAAATATTCGTTATACATCACCGCGGGCTGCACCTAAGGGCGCCGCAGGCCGCATGCGGCCCGCTGTCCGCGGATTGGCCACCCGTGATCTAAACAATGCAGATCCCTATGCACCATTGGGTGTGGGTAAAGATTAGAAGAAAAAAAATATTTCTTCGCTTACTTAAAATGTGTTTACTTTTTGGTCAGATATTTAGAAATCGTTGGTATACAATCACTTAACGAGTATTTAATCTACTGCTTTCGAAACATACCGCTCTCTTCATCAGGACAACCAGTATACTAACATGCTAACAGCACCAATCACATGATTTCACCTACTCAAATAATTCATATATGATGGTTTTGTAAAGACATTAATGTAAATTTTGTTGTAAAATATAATACAAATCCCTTGATCTTATAAAAAAAATACGTAAAGTTTATACATAAACGTGTAATAAATCGACATTAACTTCAACCTGTTACATAAACAATTTTAATTGCATGTCTAACGCGAGGTTGTTGCATAAGACCGCTTTAATTAATCTGCCGCCAAATTTAGATGGCCTGATCACATAATTTAGATAATCTAATTACTACTGCTGAGAATTTAGAAAATCTGATCGATCTTCAAGTCCAGACATGCGGAATTAAGCTGAATGGAAAATACCATTTAAATCCTCCAATATTTTTTGAAATATTATTTTTATATCTACTATCTCAAATTAAAAGATTACAGACATAATAATTACTCATACTATTTTTCGACATCTCAACATAGATGTAGAAGAATTTGGAAGTCTGGGCATTTACGGGGCTTACGACCGTCACAGGCTGGTTTAAGTGATCACTTAACACTCGAGTAAAATTCACAAATTCTACTCATGATTGACAACCACACTACTCAAATTCTTGGAACTTCTATATGTATTGTTCAAATTCGAAACATAGTGCTTGAATCACTAGTGACATCTATGGTGAGAAGCTTTACATTGAGCAGAAACTTTTTCAGTTGTATATGAGGTCCGAATCCTGGATTATAATCACGTACCTACATGAGTAAACGCCAGAAAATATCCTTTCTTATTTTATTTTTTTAACTTATAATTTGACAAGTTAATTTATTTACAACATTTTGAGTGTATTAAAATACTTGTTCATTAATCTAGATTATCTCCAATTAGAAGAGTTATTTTCATACTATGTTGTGACATCTCAACATAGACGAAAAAGAATATGGATCCATATTGTCAAAATGTAAAAAATATGATAAATAACTTAAATAATTGAACATAATCCAGATTTGTGAACAAGTATTTAGACACACTCAAAATGTTGTAAATAATAATTATTTGTCAAAAATATCTAGTATTCATAGTTTAAAAAAAGATTTTAAGATAAAACATTTGATATTATTTTTTGACATCTCATCAAAGATGAAGAAGAATATGGAAGTCTGGGCATTTACGGGGCTGACGACCGTCATAGGCTGGTTTAAGTGATCACTTTACACACGTGTAACATTCACCAATTCTACCCATTATTGACAAGCACACTACTCAAATTCTTGGAAGTTCTATATATATGAACCAATTTAGAAACATTGTTCTTGAATCACTAGAACTTCACTAGAGACATCTATTGGTGAGATGTAAAGAAGCTTTTTAATTAAGCAGAAACTCTTATATTTGTATGTGAGGTCCGAATCCTGGATTATAATCACACACATGAGAAACGCCAGAAAATACAATTTTCATTTTTATTATTTAAGCTTATAATTTGACCAGATAATTTATTTACAACATTTTGAGTGTGTCCAAATACTTGTTCACAAAATCTGGATTATCTCCAATTACAGGAGTTAATTTCGTATTATTTTTTGACATCTCATCAAAGATGAAGAAGAATATGGAAGTCTGGGCATTTACGGGGCTGACGACGTCGGTCGTCGGAGATAATCCAGAGTTCGGGAACAAGTATTTGGACACACTCAAAATATTGTGTAATACATTTGGTTTTTGTTATTCTTACCTCACGTTTAACGTTTAATTCATGGTAAAACGAATTAAATGCTAAAAATGTCCAATTTCCATGCGAATTGACGAAAAATAGTTTTTTGTTATAATTATGTATTCCTTTTTGTGTTACCTCATTTTTTCGTTATTTTTTTTTGCTTTTCTTTTTACAATACATCTACAGTGAAATATAAACACTCCTCCAGAATATGATCCCGAACTCAAATCCGATACACGTCGGGATTTGGTTCAGAGCCGGGATTCACAATCGGTACAAAGGGGGTAATCTGTCACAAAGCTTACATTTTCCAAGTTAATTCCAAATTAATCGAGTCCTTTGTGTGCTTAAAATGCCCATTGAGCCTGCAAATACCAATTCTGCTGATTACATCAGAAGCGCTTTACTATAATGTATAGCCATTTCAAACGTGCACATCCTGTAGCAATTGTAAAATCGGGACCAAAGGTGCAATCAAAAATATATGTTAAGTACGTACGTAAAAAAAAATGCCTAATGTACTGAATTCATTCCGCCTCCATAATGGTCGGCACGCTCAACTACTGTTTTGGAGATCCCGGGTTCGATTCCCAGGGGGGTCAAATATATATACTTGATTTTTTCACTCTAATATTTATTCGATATTGCCCTAGAATAGTACCTGAAGCGGAGGGCTGATCACCTTTCCTTCATGTGTTAACGATCAAGATAACACTGCGTTTATATGATGTTATTTCCAATGCATTATTGGGGTGTGGATAAGGGTTTGATATGATGATAATATAAAAATAATTTCTGAATCTCTGAAAATATATGTCAAATTAAAAAGATCTTTGCCCTCAATGTTTTAACTCACAAGTACATTATGATATTATTATACTAGCTGTACCCAACCACACGATGCCGTAGCTTAGTCCAGTTAAATGGAAAATAATGATTAGTAAAATCAATTTTTTTAGTACTTTTTTTTTCACAATGCTTCTGAATATATATCACATTACCAGTTGTCATGAAGCACGCTGTCCGCTATACCTAATATTTAGTATGTCGCATGTTGGTGCTACATTAAGAGCAGTTATTTCGGCGGTAAAATCCGTTTAAAAAAATATGTTTTTCCTGTCACATGTAAAAACACCTGACACAGGTTTGAAAACACCTGACAAGGTAAAAAAACTGTGTAAATACATGCGTGTTTGTATGTTTATATGGATATATAGAAATACAGATTTTTATACTTTATTTTTTCCATCTCTGTAATACGTCGTCAACGCTTTAGTGTACCATATATGAAATCCCGGTACTCCATGCATCATTGAGTGAGGATAAGGGTTGAATGGTTTATATTTTTTGTCGTCAACTTTATATTAAAGCTTGACTTATCTTTTTACAAATTGAACCTCTAGGAAAAAGCAGACGATATACAGGGCGGCACAAAATTAACCACACTATCGGAAGATGGTTTATTTTTTGCAAATTATGTAGTACGTCAATCATATTTGACATTTGTGAATTAAACAACTGCTGCAGTATAAAAACAAATTTAGGGGGGCGTTAAATCAATTCTCCAATTTCGTTTTTGAATTAATTTAAAAATAAAAACTGAATTAAGGAAATATTTACTGGGACCTTCACAATGTTTTCAGTTAAGTGGAAAATGGGATATTCGTCAAGTGGCTGCCGCCAGTAATGATACACATTTGTGCCCGTTTTATCAATCTGTTTGTAAACTGCAACTGTACAGTTCACAAAAATCACACATGATTGACGTACGAAGCCATTTGAAAAAATTGTAGCATCTTTCGATGGGATAATTAATTTTGCGCCACCTGTATTTGTCCAGATATTAAAGCTTCTGAAAAAATATATTTTCCTGATTAGAAGTAAAATTAATAATACGTCGTCGCAATATTCTATATATCAATAGCATTCATAAGTTCTACGACTCCTTGGTCGTTTAGTAACATATTTGCCCTAAAGGGTAGGTAACTAGAGTACTTCTTGCCATCACCAGACCACAGGTAGCTTATGTTATTAATAAGATTAATTAAGCTTATATTATACATCACTTCTGACCCTCCAGAGCTTGATATTCTAACCCTATTCTCAACGTGACATTTTGGTTTCCTTACTAGCTTACAATCCTCCGATTTCAAAACTCTCCGAAGTACATGTAATAATGAGCTTTAGGGCGATTTATGTACTTTTTTTTCGGGAATGTAAAAAAATCATTAAATTTGAAACGAATAAACTTAGTTTTACTTTGTTAGTTATTTTTCTTTAAAATTTAAATCCAAATGAAAAAAAACTGAGAACCAAGAATCGTTAAATCAAATATGAAAAAAAAAGTTAAGTAAAATATGGAAAAAAAATCAATCCTTGCGAAAATGAAATATTAAATTATAAATGTATTAAATTGTTTATTGAATATATTAATTATTTTACTGAAATGATTATGGATACTAAAGCTGTAAAAAAAGTATGTTGAATGATCTAATAACATTATAAATCAAATGTTGGCGAAACATACGGAAAAAGTATACGGATACTTTGAAGTTTGTATCATCCCAATTTAAAATAAGCATAATTGATTAAAGATAAAGCATGTGTTAAAGGCTTCGTTAAGAAATGTTCAAAACCCTCTAAAATATACCTAGACAACATTAACAGTAAGCAAAATATAGTTCACAAATATATATTAGTTAATCCCTCAGCTTAGATTTCTATTGTTTTTTAATTCATTATTATTAATTCAGCATTGGTAAAGAATTTTAAAAATAATAATTTCTTAGTGGGGGGGCCCAGAATACAATAATTCGAAAATAAATAAACACTTGCTTTTTATCACTTGAATTCATAATTTTATTACAAATTGTATATACTCATATGTAAAACTTAAGTGGTATTAAAAAAAATCATTTTAATTTAATCGTGTCATACCGCAAAGTGAATTCCAAAACAAAGAATAACAGAAAAAGAATTTACTTATTTATGTCTAGAAAGTTGTGAGATATTTGTAAAAGAAGAAAATTTACCGAGTATTGCTCATATCATTCACATCAGTTTATTACATTTTAAAGAATTCTTGAGAGAGAATTGTTTAAAGTAAGAACCCTTGTTTTCTATATTCATTTAGTTTCGCAAGTAATTGTTTCAAATACCAGATACGCTCGCTAGTAACAATTACATTTTTGTCATATTTCTTTCTATTGCTTATTTTATTTCATTATGCTTATTTCAATATCAAGTCAAATCTCATTTGAATAAAATATCGTTCAATGGAAAATAAAACGTTATCTCGAGGGACTAAAAAATGCTTTTCACTTACCCACTTTTTTCTGTTTCTCCTATTTTGCTATGGATGAATCATCACTTGATATCCTAATTGGAAAATAATAACCCATAGAGACACAGTTGGGTTTCTATTAATCCGGACATGTCTATATTTATCACCATTAACAGTGGTATTCCAACGCCTCAGAAAATATACAATTTATATATTCCGTGTACATAACACTGGCCAACGTTTTTTTTTTTAAATGGTGCCGAACATAAAACAACTGATTTATTATATTCTTAATATGTGAATTTCAAAAATGGCACCAGATTTTTTCTATCAGCTCTAGTTTTTGAGATATAGGTTAATTGACGTTTGTTCTAATACAAGCCAAAAATAAAGAAAAAATACATGTTTAACGGCTAAAATATAAATTTCCTACTCAAAATTAGAATTTAAGTATCCAAATATATACCTGAAATTATACCAAAATCAATCTGAACAATAAATACTGGATTAACAGAAATTGGCCATCATGAGATGTCATGATTCAAGGAAAACAAAACGTAATTAACGAAGCATTGGTTACGAGGGAAAAATATTACTTTCGCCTTTGCATATTAAGTTAAGGCTGATGATAAATTGGGAATGCTTTTAATCGAAATGCGAATTGTTTTCAGTAATTTCCTAAGATTAGCGTGAAAAAACTAAAAGATGGTATATTTGATAGTCCTCAAAAAAACTTGTTGAAGATCCACAATTCACCACATCAATGGACAAGGCTAAATCTTGGTGTTCATTGGTTTAAGTAGTACAATATTTTATTAGGAACCATATAACAGAGAATCATGTATAATTAGTAAAAACTATGCTTTCAAAATTTTTAATTTTCGGTTGTAAAATGAGCATAAAAGTTCACTACCCCCACAGCCACCTAGATCGGTTTCCAGAAAACTTGGGTGATTTTAGTGAAGAACAGGGATTAAAGATTTCATCACGACTTAATAATAAACTATGGGAGATCGATATCAAGCATGATGGAATATCCATATGATGGCCGACTACTGTTGGAGCCTTCATCAAAACTATCTTAAGTATATCTCAAAAAATATATATCTGATTCTAGGGCAATTTCTAATTTTGTAGCAAAAAATTAACTAAGAACAGTTAAAAAACCGCGGGCACCAAAATGTGTGTTGGCCTATGTAATCTATAATTCGGTGTATCTTAATGAGTTAAAAACCATTATATATATTTAATTATGTAATCAATTAAATCATAAGTAAATACCTATTTCCATTAAAGTCTTTATGAGTACTGCAATATTTTTCCCTTGTTACTTTTTCTCCTCCATGTGGAAGTATTGCAACCTGTATATTGGCAAATATACAGGCACTCCAATCCTACAAGCAAGGACCTGAAATGTAGGACGTTCACCTGGACTTCGTGTAATTGACGATGAAAATTAGCTGCGTTGATCAGATGCGTTGTTTCGAGTAATTTTGTAGATGTTCAAAATATTGAACCATCTTTTCTATTCAGCTTTAAATTAGTTTTATTACTATTGAAAATAATAAAGTTAATTTGTTGGGGGTCAAAGAATTGAAAATAAGTGCAGCAAAAGTAACGTCATTTTCTACGATTCTGTCGTTATTCTTTTCTATAAACCATACTTCACTTTACTCAGCACAAGTTGTATGCTGAATGTAAAAAGTCAAAGAGAATTCAACTCGTCGAAAAATATGCACCTTTAACTGACACAATCGGAAATGGAATATTTCTAGTCGACATTGATGTGAATAGTAATATTGTTTAGTCCGGATATTGATTTCCTTCTAACGGATGCTGAATTGCGACGACAAATACCTTGCAGTGCAAGTCAGTCGTTTCATTTTTATTTTTAATAAAAATAAAATAATAATTTGTTGCGAATAGAGATCAATCTTGATTGTGAGTAACTTTAATTTCTATTTCAAGAAATAAGAAAGGTTTAGAAAACTTTCAATACTTACGCCTTAAGCTTTTATATTCATTCTTTTATTTTAAATGTCTAGGATGATAAAATATTTTTTATATATTTTTTTTTAAATACCCTTTTAAAAATCATTGAAAACCAAAATATGGACAAATCATTTTTTTAAAGTAATGGATTGCAATAATGTCAACTTATATCTCAAAAACTGGCTACTTTGATACCGACGACAAAAAAGTATTCTATTTATTTCCTTTATTTTTAATTCATTTATTTTTTAAAATTTAGTATTGAGAACGTACATTTGAAAAATATAAAATGAAAAACCAGACAAATTGAAATTCTAATTTCTCAAAAACATTTTGAAATTGGTGGAAATTGAACCCGCGACGCTATTTGGCAGTCAAGCGTCAATTCCATTATTTATACATAAATATATATATATATATATATATATATATATATATATATATATATATATATATAAATATATATATATATATATATATATATATATATATATATATATATATATATATATATATATATATATATATATATATATATATATATATATATATATATATATATATATATATATATATATATATATATATATATATATATATAAATATACATTTATATATATGTATATATATGTATATATATATATATATATATATATATATATATATATATATATATATATATATATATATATATATATATATATATATATATATATATATATATATGTATATATATGTATATATATATATATATATATATATATATATACATACATAAATATATATATTTAAAAATATGTATATATTAATCTTGCATGTTTTATTAAGCGCGGTACAAAACAATTAAAAAAATCACGATTCTTTGGAGTAAAATTCTGAAAAGCAAAAACGTAAAATTTACCTCTGGGCTCCAATTTATAGGGCAAATAAAATTTGAATGGAAAAAGCTCTTCAAATTCCAAGAATATTAACCAAAACCAGAATTTTTTACCTTATTTATTTGTTCGTTTCTTTTTTTACGTTTTCGTGTATTTCTTAGAACAATCGTAAAATGTTGAATATCGCCGATGATATTTCCATCTCAAAAGTCACAATTTAAATTAATGAATTTAAATGAACACACAAATATGAATAATTTAAATAGAATAACAATTTAATGGCTGGAAATTACAAATCCCAAGATTAACATATTCCACACTCTAAGAAATTCGGATGTTTGCAGGACATAAGATTCGGCACATGAACATGTGGCAGGCAGGAAACAACAGGAAGTCGCCAAGAGCGTGGCGTTTACCTATAAGAAATTCAATTAACTTAACTTTAAATTAATTTAACAGTTAACACTTTGTTCATTGTTTCGGCATTCACTTTGTTGTATGACTTGATGAAAATTAAAAGAAAACACATGTTTTTTAACCACTTGAATTATATTTATTTTAATATTTAGAACTGAAGATGGAAGCATTGCTTCCACAACTAGTCGTTAAAATAAAATAAATAAAGCTCGAGTTGTAAAAAACGTGTTTTCTTTAAAATAATATATGTATACATATATATATATATATATATATATATATATATATATATATATATATATATATATATATATATATATATATATATATATATATATATATATATATATATATGTATATATATATATATAAATATATATATATATATATATATATATATACATATATATATATATATATATATATATATATATTTATATATATATATATATATATATATATAAATATATATATATATATATATATATATATATATATATATATGTGTATATATATATATATATATATATATATATATATATATATATATATATATAAATATATATATATATATATATATATATATATATATATATATATATATATATATATATATATATATATATTTATATATATATATATATATATATATATATATATATATATATATATATATATATATATATATATATATATATATATATATATATATATATATATATATATATATATATATATATATATATATATATATATATTTATATAAACGTAAAATCGTACGCAACGATAGCAGATTAACTTGTCTGTCATTTACCGATAGGCTCTGAATGGATTAAAATATATGTTCAAGCATAAAGTATGATTTTAGCCTATATTTGTGATATTGTTTAGTTATGTAAATTACTGTAAATTGTAAAGTGCCCCTCGGGCTATTTTATCGAAAACAGCGCATTATAAATTGCCTTGTAAATAACTAAATGTTTTTTCGATATTCGTTTAAAACACATTTTAACAAAATGCCCAAATTAAAATTTATTACCTCAATCTATTGCCTTATTTATTTTTAATACTTGTAAAATAATAAAAATTAAGATAATTTCAATTCCATGAACCAATTCAATCACCATTATGGTAAGCAGATTTAGCACAAAAGATAATGGACATATATATTTTTTTAAATTTTTATTTTAATAATTCATTTAAGCTTTTTTCAAACGTACTTACTAACCTGATCACTTGACACATTTATATATTTGTATTTCACGGATGTAATTATTGTTATTTTGCCCTAAGTTATTTATTTCCAGTCGAATTTATACGACTGATATTTTGCTTGACAAGGGTTTTTGGGACAACAGTTTTTGCTGAAAATAGCACACACATTAAATGAACCATTTTTAGATACACGTTTCCTTCTCCCCGAAAATAATTGTCGTATAAAGAGAATTCAGTAAGTGGGTTTTATTTTCGTGTGGATATCGTATTACGCATTATTTACCTTAACTCGTATTCATGTAATACACAAGTTCTAAAAATACGTTTACTCGATCAAGTGATTGAAAATATGCAACAACATTTTGAGTGTGTTCAAAAACTTGTTCACACATCTAGATAATCACGAATTATAGGAGTTATTTTTCATATGAATCAGTTACTGCATGACTAGAATTTCACTAGAACCATCTATCGGTGAGATGAAAAAACTAATAGCATTTATCGTATCACGAAGCAATAAACAAAAAATTCAATTGAAAATGTATACCTATAGATATTATTTGAATCAGTATTTTTAACCAACGTTATGTTGGAGAACTATTTAAAAAATATATATATTATTTAACACAAAAACTGTTCGAAATATACAAAAAAAAACACTTTACTTTGACAAACATCCTTATCGCATGTAAGACCTCGGCCTTTAGCACATGTTGTTCTGCAAGCCTTAGTTCATCTTAGTCCTCGGTTCGACCAAAAACGCACGTGATACAGTGTTACAGAAGTGACGTGCAGTTTTGTTTCCATGCTGATGTAGTGATTGTGCTGACGACATCTCAAAACCGTTAGACTTTAATATTGATGAGTGAGTATATACTTAAAATACTTACTAACAAAAGAGTAAATACATTTTATTTTACCTATACATGTAATTTATTATAATTTTTAATAATATCAAAATGTTTAAGGGTCCCCATATTTCACTTTCTGAAATACAAATAAATCTCATACAAACCCTTTTGAAGTATTTTTACACAAAAATGAAAAAATATATTTGTGTCAGCTTAAATTCCAAAGTTAAAGAATAAATTCTATGGTAGAGATTTTAGAAATCTTAAAAATAGGCCACAAGGCCTACAACACGGTGTTGAAGAAGAAGAAGATTTTTAATACTTATGTTTTTAAATATGCCCGAGTGTGTTTAACTTTTTTAACTTTTTTAACGTTAAGACTATTTTGTTTATATAAATTGATTTTTTTAATAATTTTGAAAACGCATTAATAGAAAAAAAAGTTAAATATTGCCAAAAATCTTATTGTGGACAATTACTTAAACCTTAAATATTTTGTCATAAGATACTTCCATAAGCGCAAGCTTAAAAGTTAATCATTCCAAGGATTACTTTGACTTAAAATGAATTACTTTAAAGTTGCGTAGATACAAGAATTTGTCTTAAAATATTGCTGAGATAATTTAAAATCAACAGTATTTTAAGTAACAAGGACTTTATAAAACATAATTTATTAACGAAGTATTACAATGTTAATGCCGAATCCATTAGTGAAATTGGTTTTTTATTTGTATAATACGAGTATAATACATTCAAAAGTAATCTCACAAATTTACATGCGAAAGTTTAAACGTTTATTTTCACTTTTAGTAGTTTTTTTCACTTATTAGTACTACAGTTGATCACTTTGTGTGATATAATTTAAACAATTTATTTCACGGCGACCGATTTCGGAATTACCATTTTCTAAATAAATTTGTTAAATTTGTTAAAACCTTTAAAAAATACAAGACTCAATTTGCCAACCACTTAAATGAAAATAACCATAAAATTCATCTCACAAATAGACCAATTCTATTACAAAGCAAAAGACTCAAAATAAATATACTGGAACATTAGTTTGAAAATGCCATAACTAGATGAAACAATTGCCACAAAATTTATTTTTTAAGTGTTTTTAAAACAATAAAATTCAACTTAGTTGACTCAATAAATCAGTGTTTGTTTTAAACATTTAATTTATAAATTAAAATGGAGTTCTACAAATTAAACAACAAATCAATAAATAGTATGTATTTTGCATACACCAAAGACTACATGAACATGAGGCTTGGAGATAGAGAAAATCGACTTAATTTGTCGATGCGTTGTACTCGTCCTAGCACACACTTCTACGTTCATGTACAGGGTGGCACAAAATTAAACACCCTATCGAAATATGTTATAATTTTGCAAATGGCGTCGTACGACAATCATATTTGTGAACTAAACAGCTGCAATATACAAACAAATTGATAAAACGAGCTCAAATATATATCAGCACTAGCAGCAGCCATGTCATCTTTTCTACTTGACAAAAAAAAATGATAAGGACCAAATAAGGATTTACATTACTGAAAAACATTTTATTATTTAGTAAAGTTATGTACGCATCTTTCAAGAACGTCATAAATCAAAATAACTTGATTTTTCATGAGAACGTTTTTAAAGTTTTGAAATATAATTCAATGCATAAAAAATAAATATCAAGCCACTTATTGAACTTTTTACTGTGCAACAGATCTTTTTAGGTAAACCTTGAAGGTTTTTCTCCATTTGAAATATATTGAGCGTATTTAAAAAAATAATTAAATAATACATTTTCTTCAAAATGCAAAAACAACACTTTCTGCCCTGTGGCAGGTAAATATTAAGTTAAAAATATGCCGCCTTTGCTGGGATATAGTACATTTCCTGGGCATTCCGAAAACATGCACCACTGAAAATTGACGATTTTTGATATATGACGTTATTGAAAGGAGTGACCGAAACGTTTTCTTATTAAAACTTCATCCATCCGTTATCAATATCATTACGTTTCATTTCGATTAAAGTCATCTTAAAGTGGTCTCAGTCCAACGCACAGAGATGGTGAGGGTGGACGCTGCTCACACTGAGCAATCAGTTTAAATGGGAAATACTTTCTGTAGGTTTGCTATTCTCACTGTATCTATGGTTGCCAGATTGCAATTCTAAAAATACCGGCAGATTAGCCACATGCAATCGTGAAATTATTCGTGTTTGCATACCAGTATAATATCATAATATCATGTTATAAGTAAAGTAAAGCAATTAAAAATCATCGAATTCAATTCATTTTCAGTGAACATGCATAAAAAATACTGAACGTCTAATAGTAGGGATTAAAAAAAAACGTAACTATTACGGAATAATAAGATTTCATATGGATAACTTAAGAATTCATATATATTTTTTGTTATACTTTAATATTCAATTTTCCGATTTCAGCTCTTACTTTATAGTAAAAGTCACTTAGCAAACTGTCAACAGCAAATATACATTTCTTTTTTAAAAAATGTTTGTGATTCCCGGCAAAAGGACCAAGTTTTTAAATTAATTGGATAGCTCTCCTTTGTAGAACAACTTTTATTGTACTACTACCTCTCTGTCACACAACAAAATTTGCCATTATCCGGTGGAAACAACTAAAATAGACGAAGCGTATCAGGTCTGTTACCGAATTTTCTGAGAAAAGTTGTCGAGCTAAGTTTATCAACTAACTTTAATTTTATATCTTGGTTAGGCCCAAAAATACATTTCATTATCAAGAGGTAATTGGTTATTGTTTACGATCAAATTGTCATAACTTATGCAAATAAAGGGAAGCTAAAATTTCATACCATTTGTTTTCTTAGAATTTAGAATTTAATTCAACTCGTCATTGTTAACCATCTGAATAGCGAGTTGATTTATTTATAGAAAAACAAAATTTACAATAAATAAACATTGTAGAAAAACAGTGATCAAGTTTAAAAACAGTGTCTCAAATTCGTATTTACTAAAACTCCCTTTTTCTCGAACTCCTTTTTTTAACATTTCAAGGAGCATTTCTTTAAACAAAGCTTACTTCTTATAGGTTTTATCATTTTTTCTCAACAAAGGGACATAGTATCTGTGAATATCTTTACAATAGCTACAAGTTTTAAGCGTTTATACTTTATGCATAATATATGAACCATCAAAATATACGTTCCAAGAAAAAACTAAATACAAATATTTTAGATTTTATTTCCTAATAAATTCTTCAGAAAATAAATATCTTCTTCCTGAAACTTTGTTTTTATTTAAACTTCAATTTGACATATTGAAGCTGATTCAATTTTATTTTACCCGTGAGACACACTTGCTACACTTATCTAAAGATCACACCCTGTAGAAAACAAAAAAATACATACTTAAACATTACAAATTGAGTACCTACAAGACCGTTTTTTGCAGATGCACACGAGGCTGGCAGAAGAGAGACGATTTTTTTGTACAAGTACACAATAAATATTTGAGGGTCCAATCATATCACTGTAAATATATGTACTTTCCAACAACAATAATCCTTTTTTTCACCATTCCCAGGATCCGGCCATCGGCTTAAGAAAATATTATAAATGTCACTCTGCTTTTAGGCTATTTTGCCTTAAATTGGGTAACCCAGGCATGGGGAACCTTTCTATTTCAAAAGGCCACATTCACTTATCTGATTCAACATGAGGCCGCAGTAAAGAAAACTTTGACACCCCTCCTATAAACTGAATATTTTAACTTTATCACAATACAAATTGTTAAAAATGCAATTTATAAAATGTATAGAAGAAATTCATACTTACAAATGAATTTATTAATGATCAAGCTGCGTATCTATAAGAAACATTCCTAATACATAAAAAAAATACGTATATCATTAAAAATACTTGTTAATGACAGGTTTACCAACCCTTAATGATTAATTTGCATCTGCTTTTTGTTAGAAGGCATTTGAATATTTGGTGCTCAAAGCGAGCTCACTCATTCTTTCTCGCTTACACATCGGTAATCTATGTTTTTTTTTTAAATTGACATCAGTCAAAAGGCCGCACTAAAATAGCCAAAATGCCGAATGCAGCCTTAAGGCCGCAGGTTCCCCATGCCTGGGGTAACCCATGTGAAAGCTAAACAACTATACAAACGTAACGCAGGTTTGCTTCGCCCTTTTCAATCACTTACGAATACGAAAATTTACCATAAATTATGTATATACTTTCAGTCCTAACCTACCTGAAAGCAGGTTACAGCACAAAGATACGCAGGATCGTCTAAAAACCCTTATTCGAGAATCCACATATATGCATAGTATATAAACCTACAGTCTTCTCTCGGTTTCCTAAAACAATCTCAATCCTAAAAAGGTCAAATAATAATTTGTAATATCATGAAAAAAATATTTGCCTTAACATTGAAGTCAGGCAGTATCAAAATCAGTCCTGTTTGAATTTATAAATATATATATATATATATATATATATATATATATATATATATATATATATATATATATATATATATATATATATATATATATATATATATATATATATATATATATATATATATATATATATATTTATTTATATATTATATATATATACACATATATCTATAGTATTTCCATGAACACTATGTTTACGTAATAGTCTACGTACGTTACCTCAAATAGCACTACACGGTGGCGGTAACTAGATCCTCCTGCGGGAATGATTCTCTCTCTACCGCTGCGCCGCGCGCTGCAAACTCTACATTCATTAATACATCATTACTAGAAGCATATATAATTAGAAATCGCTTTGCTTAAGAGCAATTTCCGCTAACATTTCATAATTGGCTCACAAACCTTCAAAGTATAACATATTAAGCATTGTATCAGCAAAACTAGTTTTAGAATTTAGCATACATTTCAATATGGAGAAAACAAGTTATGGATAATCTTCAAAATTATTGGCTTTCACAAGGCTACCACCTATCGTTGGCTGAAAAAAGTGATTATATCATATACTTCTTAACATTTTTATTATATTTATGTTCATTATCTAAAAAGATATTCATAGAGTATCGCATCGCAACAAAAATTATGGCAGCTCAACATCTAAGTAGATTGAAACAAGGTGATCAGCCATGCATTTTTGAATTTTGTATCAGTGATGATTGAAATTTCATCCATTTCAGTGAATTATATATGTTCTGTTTTGAAAAAATATCATTTTTACATTTTTTACTTTTAAATTGATGAAAGTACATCAGGACGCTTGTTCACTTGCCTTCTTAGAATTTCCAGGTCCACACAATTTTCATCCACTTTTCAACACTTACCTAACATACAAATTATTTTGTTATCTATCAATTGAATATTATAAATAAAGTGAATCTCTCATGATGAGAATAATGCTTTCCAAAATCTTACTCGTTATGTAAAACTCTCATTAAGCGAAACGATTTTCCCAATATACGACAATGTGTTCCATGCTTAAAAAAAACTATTTGCAAAGTTAATTCAAAAGAATTAATAAATTGTCAAAGATCGTTCCTAAAAAACGATTTCGATTTTCAGAAAATACAAAAATATCATTATGTCTAGTGTATTATTTATGAAATTATGACAAATTATTAAGAAATATCTTAGGAAGCTGTCAGAAATATTTGTTTTTGTCTTCGCTTTAAAATGTGATAAAAATGTAAAACAAAATTGGATAAATATATCATTAAATTAATTTACAACTGTTTTCTTTGTTTTTTCCGGATTTTCTCTTTTTGAGCCAGAAGATTTATGTTCTGCTTTTTCTCCTTCACTTACATAACTCGTTTCTGTGAAACATTATGTGATTCTATTCGATTGCATTTGTCAAGAGCTAACAATCGAAGAGCTTATAAGCAATTCGGTGTTTAGCTCTTGACCATGCTCCAAAAGCTTAACAATGTCGTTGTTTTCCACCTCTAGTTCAATGGTATCCTAGACTTAATTTTCACTAAAACGCGTTTCTACGTGGCTTCGCTCCGTTATGCACCAAGAAAGCGTTTTTTCACAATATGTTGCTCGTTACCTAATTGATTAATTATGAGAGGTGCTCGTTATGAAAAGTTCATTTTGAAACTTCATTTTGAAGCAAATTCAGAGATTTAACTTCAAAAATTTGAAAAAGAGATTATATTATTCATTGATTCGGCATTAACTTTGTGAAATTACATGTTGAATGTTTTTTTTTCAATTAAACACATGAATATACCACTTTAATGAGTTTTATTTATATATACGACTAGTTTCCAAAACTTACAGACATTTTCATCTTCTGTTAAAAATTAAAACATTAGTTTTTATTTTGTAATTTTTCAAAACTAACAAAAAAATTACAAAAAAGGTATATTCAAGAGTTTAATTTAAAAAAATAAAGATTGTAAGTTGAATAAACCTTGGTTTTGTGTATTCTGTTACGTTTCATTTTATTATCTTATTATATTGAAAATAATCCATTTTCAAAATGAAATACGGTAAACGACCCCAAAATTTTATTATTATTATATTTCAAAAGTATTATTATATATCCCACGAAATAACCATTTTCCTTGCTATCTTCTGAATAAGGCGCATCTTGCCAAACCACATTATAAACTAATATTGAAAAGTAGCGTAGTCTTCCTTGTGAGAGTACACCCGGTACTTAAATTACCAGCTTAAATATTAATAATTTTCCATTTTCATAATTATAAAGTAAGATAAATTAATTCATTTTGGTTTGTTTTTCATTTATACGTCTATAACCTGCAAATTAAGAGCGGATTATTATTTAATACCCAATAATTTTATTGGTTTCCAATCAGCAGTGATTAAAAGATTTGTAGGTTTACTTATTGACAGTAATTATAATTTTTTTGTTATCGGAGTTATTTAAAGATAAATTTATCCTTTCTTCTTGATATCCAAAATTATATTTTCCATAATATTTTCGAATAACTCGATGAACCCCACATTTAAATAAAAAAAATTTAAACAGTACTGAATCAGGTTTTTTTTTCACTCCATAAATTCACTTAATAATTATCTATGCACAATTCCCAAAGTAAAAGATACAATTATTGAATATGTCGTACAGTAAGACGAAAAGATATTTTTTTTAAAAGACGATTTTGAAAGTTTCATCACGATTCAAATTGAATATGATATTCAGTCTATTCAAGATACTGAATAACGCGAAACTTAAATACAACATAAAGCAAGGAGTAATAGAAAGTAGATAATGATGAGGGTAGCATACTCGTACAAGCTCGTGTGATAGGAGGCACTGCTTATTTGTATCAGTCCCTTTAGGAAAAATATTATTAAACATTTGACCACGGAGGTATTTTAAATTTTGTTTAAGGATTTTTGTTTTTAAAAAAATCAGTTGGCTGCCAGTTTTACGAAGTGCCATGTAAAAATAAACTTATCTTACATTTTTTAGTTATTTTAAGGAGGCTAATATTTTTAATGATTTTTCTTTTTATAAGGAAAGGACACATTACCTTGAAACTTATTTAAACATTGAAGAATAGGATGAAAAATTTAAAATAATATGAATTGTAGTCAAATGAGTTTTTTTTTATTGTTGAATATCCGATAGTTAAATTAAATAATTTCTTTAGAAATAAACTGTTATTCATTAAACTCTTTTAAATTATTTAAATGCAAACAAAACTTCGTTGAAGAGAATAAATGCCAAAATCCACGAAAAGGCCTCTAGGGGTTAAATTTTTTTTAGTGTTCTGAAATTAAATGTACTTATACGTTATTACCCAGAGACCACCGGGAAGGGGAGTCAAAAATAATTCCAAACAATTTACTATCAAATTTATTTTATCCAAAGGTAAATTGAATAGTCTATGGTCTGGGATAATCCAAAGGGAATTAAGGCTTTGACGTATAGAAGCAAAGAATTTATAGGTTTTCCTCCCTCAGGTAATAGATTTCTGAAATATCACAAAATAATTCATATGCATTAAAGTATTCGATATATTTATTTCATATAAATCTCAATTCTCCGTTCTGAAGTCCTTTTTATTATTTAATATTTACCTCCCCCCCTGCCTCTGACTTATCATAAGTATATGACCAAATATACTTTATTTTGACTTAATGCCTGAGATTTCGATTTAGTGAATCACATG